>NC_084893.1:20093986-20393986 GCF_958979055.1 Alnus glutinosa | reverse complement strand
GAATCTCAATTTCTATATCACTCGGACTCCTCACCTATTGAGTCCATTTCTTCAATTTCCAGGCAGCCGTTCTCCCTGCGTCTTATTTCACCTCCTTCGGTTGAACCAGCCCCCCAACCAGTCATAAAGCCTCACTTGCAGCCCTCTTCTCGAACAGCCTCCAGCCTTGCTGCTTCATCACCCTCCACTGAAATTTCTGCAGCTCCCTCTCCACCTTCAGCTCCACCTGCATCCATTCATCCCATGGTAACTCGTGCTCGGAACAACATCTCCAAACTGAGAGAGTTTACTAATGGCAGAATTCGGTACCCTCTTCTGAGAGCCCTTCTTGTTGAGTCCTCACCAATTGATATTGAGCCCACTTGTCATTCCTCAACAGTCAAAGATAAACATTGGAGAACATCTATGAATGTTGAATTCGATGCTCTACTACAGAACCTAGACATTAGTTCCTCCTGACTCGGCCTCAAATGTAATTGGTTGTAAATGGGTCTTTTGGGTCAAAAGAAAAGTTGATGGATCAATCGATCGGTATAAAGCAAGGCTGGTAGCTAAGGGTTTTCACCAACAACCAAGAATCGACTATAGAGAAACCTATAGTCCAGTCATCATACCAACTATGGCATGCATAGTTCTCTCTATTGCTCTTTCCAATGGCTGGCCTATTAATCAAATCAACATATATAATGCTTTTCTCCATGGAGACATTTCTGAGGTGGTATACATGTCTCAGCCCCCCGGCTTTGCTCACACCCAATTTCCCACACATCTCTGTAAACTTCAAAAGGCCTTATATGGCCTCAAACAAGCACCAAGGGCTTGGTTCTCCAGGCTTAGTGGGAAACTATTGCAGCTCGATTTTCATGGATCAAAGTCACACACCTCTATTTTCATCTACAAGTTGGCTGCCTACACTATGCTAGTGGTAATTTATGTGGATGATATTCTGATCACATCCTCTAAACCATCAGCTGTTCATGATTTATTAGTCACATTGCAGCAGGCTTTTGCTGTCAAAGATCTCGGCAACCTCCATTTTTTTTCTTGGGAATTGAAGTTCTTCCTTGCTCCAATGGGTTCCTGTTAAATCAACATCACTATATTTTGGACATTCTACGCAAGACCAAAATGCTTGAGGCAAAACCAATCAATTGTCCTATGACCTCTTCCACACACCTCTCGGCTTTTGAGGTGACTTATTCTCTGACTCAACTCTTTTTCGCAGCACAGTTGGGGCACTGTAGTATATTTTCATCACTAGACCGGACATCTCTTTCTATGTCAACAAACTAGCTCAGTTCATGCACAATCCTACTGAACTTCATTGGCAAGTCGTAAAACGGCTCCTATGATATCTCAAAGAAACAGTTTAGTTTGGTCTTTAATTCAACCGTTCACCACCAGCAACCATCCAAGCTTACTCCGATGTTGATTGGGAAGGAGATCATGACGATCGTTGCTCCACGGGTGGCTATTGTATTTTCCTTGGAACCAATCTCATTTCATTTCATAGAACAAAGCATTGTCGCACGCTCAAGCACAGATGCCGAATACAAAGCCCTTACGAATACTGCATCAGAGCTTTCTTGGATAATGACTTTATGTTCTGAACTTGGGCTACGTTTCACACATCCTCCAACCCTCTGGTGCGACAACATAGGAGCTACATACCTAACCTCCAATCCCGTCTTCCATGCACGAACCAAACATGTCTAAATTGACTTCCATTTTGTTCGTAACATGGTTGCTAAGAAAACACTTAGCATCCAATTCATCTCTAGCAAAGATCAACTAGCAGATGTTTTTACAAAGCCCCTCTCATCCACACGGTTTACTTTCCTTCATACCAATCTCAACGTCCTTCCTATACCGTTGAGATTGTAGGGACGTGTTAAAGACATATCTAGCCCTCAGCTAGATATGTGTTCCCAAGATAAAGATGCTACATCTATGCATTCTCAAGATGAAGATGAGAGCTAAATGATAAGAGCTAATGATAAGATAATTAGTTTGAATTGAAATACTTAGATCAGATTGTAATCTTTCATTCTCATCACAATTGTACTCTCGTACTCTCATGTAACTACGTTCCATTTTCTCTATATATACAAAGCGCCTAAACCAACATTTGGTAAGACAGCAACATGCAAAACATTAGTCTATAAACTTTATAAAGGGCTTTTTCACCCTAATCTCCTCGTGTTATTGAAATCCCGTCTTTCTGTTGCTTTTCTTCCAAGATCTGTTGCAAACAGACTGATCTGTCTTCATTTTGGTCATTTTTGTCTTCGACTCTTCAATTTCATTGTTTATCGTTGACTTTTGTGTTGGTGGTTGATGTTTTGAGCTAGGTTTGCAGGTATTTTCAGAGCTTCATAGGTCTTCAAGTGATCGAGTCAAAGGTTTTCCTCTGTCGACTTTGTTCACGTCTCACTAAGGAGCGGCCTTCATCAATGGGAAAGCGCATGCTAATTGTCATTTCCATAATAGGGTTGATTTTCAAAAAATATATTTATTTTCAAACAATTTTACTGCATGCTAATTATCATTTCCATAATAGGATTTGAATGAAAACATTACACAAGACAAAATCACACGCAAATAATGATGCCTATGTGGCTATGAGTTTTGTGAAACTAAAATATTATCCCATAATAATAATAATGGCACATAATGAAAAATAAAATGTTCTTTCACAAGGGTAATCCGAGAGAGCTTGTAAAATAAAAATGAAAAATATACCACAAACCATTGCAAGTTAAGATTTATATTGACGACCAAACTGAGAGATGGAGCTCCTTCAACTTCTCAAAGCTCTTTTCTCCCAATAATCAGAATCCAAATTGACTGGATATAGATCAGCGGTAGAGGTAGAAGAAGAAGTCCATGGGTCATCCATTGAGATACTCTCTGTCTGGCTCCCACTCCTATTCTGTTGTTTACTTTGTTGATATTGCTCCCACATTGCCTCTTTCTTTTCATTATTTGAGATACTTGGATCTGAAACCAACCCTGGAACAACAATGTCGCCCTCAAGCATGCTCACCACTGCAGACATGGTAGGCCTAACTGCTGCTGAAGCATTGGCACATAGGAGACCCACATTGATCATCACCATGACCTCTTCTTTCTTGTAGTTTGAGCCCAACCTTGGATCCACTAGTTCCAATAAACTATCTTTCTCTTTTAAAAGAAGTGTCTGAAAACAGGGAGATAGGAGCAGGGTATAAAATTTGTAGCCTTAAACTTGGAAAAAGACTAGGGATTGGGCACGAAATTAAGACACTTGAGAAAATTTCTTAGACAAGTCTAATTAGCAACAACATGCTACTGGTTAGAAACCTTGTCAACTCTCTTGCTCTGCAAATATGACAACTGGATATTCATGATGAGACAATTCCTTAATCTACATTTTAAGATTAGCAAACACAAGGAGAATAAAAATTAACCAAGAGTTTAAAATGAATAAATGCAAGAAAGAGATTGAAATTACCCAATCAAGAAGTTGGAAAGATTCCTCCTTGGCCCGATAACTAGTGTTGGTCCTCCCACTAACGATTTCTAAGGCAACAATGCCAAAACTATAAACATCTGCTTTGTCAGTTAAATAACCCCGCAATGCATATTCAGGTGCCATATATCCACTGCCAAATCACAAAACAATGGGTGGCATTTTCAGTATCAAGATTTGGTAAAATTGATGATATTAAGGGCAATAATTTCTATATGTGCCTTCTTTTTCTTCTCCTTTTGGCATGGGTAAACAAAAATCAATACCATGAAGTAATCAAGTTAGCTTGTTAAACAATTCAGACAATGAAATTTCTCAAGCTGAAATTTTTTTGGTACTATTGAACTTTACTAACAATTCCTCTATTTTCAATTTTCTTTTTGTTCTCTGTTTCTTTTAGTCTACTGGCATCACATGAAAACAAGAAAAAAGATAATACGAAACATTGTGACATTAAATTAATACAGAGCAACTCACTAAGTTCCAGCAACTCGGGTGCTTATGTGTGTGTTATCCTCTTCATCAAGCTTGGCCAAACCAAAGTCAGATATCTTCGGGTTGAGATTTTTATCAAGCAAGACATTAGTAGCCTTGATGTCTCTATGAACAATCTTCAATCTTGATTCTTCATGGAGAAATGCCAAACCTCTTGCTATACCAACGCAAATCTTTTGTCTCATTGGCCAATCCAATTTCAACCCATATTCTTCTGGCCCTTTAATCAATCAATTTAATAAAAAAACAGTAAATGATGGGCACACCAATGAAAAAAAATACACAACAAAAACAATTAAGTTCATGACGGTAAAAGTTTTACCAAACAAAGCACGAGCGAGACTATTATTTTCCATGTACTCGTATACTAGCAACAATTGATTTCCTTCAATACAGCATCCATAGAGCTTTACAAGATGAGGGTGTTGCAAAGCAGAAATCATGCCTATCTCATTTACAAACTCACGATTTCCTTGCTTTGATTTGGAAGAAAGCTGTTTGACTGCAATTCTGGTGCCATCTGAAAGAAGGCCCTGCATTTGGGAAACATAAACTTTTGTCATATATGAGTAAGGAACACTTCAAAAAGTAAGAACTACAATAAGAAACATTCAATAAAAAGAAACTATTTATTCTGCAAATACCTTATAAACAGAACCAAAACCACCTTCCCCAATTTTATTTGCAGCATCAAAATTGTTTGTTGCAGCTTTGATTTGCCTTAAGGTGAATGTACCAGTTTGCAAGTTCAAACCCTTTAAATCTGAGGGAGATGCCAAGTCAGATAAGGAAGCATGTCTAAGAAATTTGCAAAATTCTTGACATTCGTCATAGTTTGAGACATTTTAAAGCGTACTGTAACTAAACAAATGATAAGTAAATTACATGTTTCCACTTGAAAGAATTAGGGGTTGGTAAATAGTTTGATATATATACCTTCTAAAAATATATATATATAAGGAATTTATTTCATCCAACAAAGTACTGCTCAAAGGAGAAAAAATAAAAACTAAAGAATCCAAAGAACATATCAGAAATAAATATTTATCTATATAATAACAATATTAATTGCCTTGCAAATACCTTGTTCCATCTTATTTGTCTGTCCAAGACAACATTTCCACCAGAGGATACCCAGAACCAAAAATATAACAAAAGCCCCGGCAACGACAATCCCGACTGTTGCACCCCGAGATATACCAGTTCCGTTTTCTAATATATTATCTGTTTGAAGAAAAAACATAAGATTTACTATGAAAATAAACAAAAAAAAAAAAAAAAAAAAAAAAAAAAAAAAAAATCATTCTCTTATTCATTGATCAATATGATTTTTGAATATCATTTCCTGAAGTAGTACACATCGAACTGAGAAAAGATAAATTAAAAATAAAATCAGAAAAACCGGTCAAAAAAGGCAAATACATCCTTCCATGATACCATAAAGAAATTAAAAGGTTCAAATCAAATACTTTAAGAAAATTAATGAAATATAATTAGCATCATGTCCCCCTTAGAAGTTCCCAAAGAAATAGAGATAAATTTAAATGCTAAGATATAAGCAAGTCTGAGAATTGTTCACTTTCAAACCATTTAAAGTTAAAGCGAACTCATAAAACATAAAACCTACCAGGATTAACCACAGAAATAGCTGAAATAAGAGGACCATAGACTCCTTTTTTCGGGATATCAGTTGTCCCCTTCCCAGCCCAGTACAAACGGATCTCCAAGGTATTATTAGTCACGGCAGCAGTAAAATTTGTAATAAATGCCTTACCAACTCCACCAGCCTCTTTTACAATGTTGAAATCCTTCCATACCAGCTTTTCCTACAACATTATAATCCATTTATGTCATGCTAACAACTACTTGAGCAACTGAATCTTGGTTGATGAAAGTGGAAGTATATTGTAATAATCACCTGAATGTAAATATCAAATATACGTCTTCCCAAGCTACTATATGTTTTGTCATTAGTGAACACTATCTCCGCAAAATGGAGGCTTACTGTGTAATTTCCATTTTCCATACAAAAAGCATAATAAGTTAGAGAGAGAGGAGAAAGGCGCGCATTCATGTACAGTTGAAGTTGAGGGTTGGTCATAGAGAGCCCGTCTGAATTTGTCACAGTATAAGTGTCACCACGACCGTTATCTATGAAGTCACCAGTGGTGCTAAGTGCCCAGGTTGGTGAACTCTGCTGGAGTTGTGAAGCTCCAACTGAATCTGTATCAGCATCATATGCAGTACTTCCTTTAATAGTTACCGTCTGTCCACCACAATTTATATGAAGCTTGTTCAATTCTGGAATAAAAGCAACAAAAAAATTAGTAACAACTACTTTCACGTTGATATTCATTAAAACAGAAAAGGAAGAAATCTACACTACTTTCAAGTGAGAGAGTTGAACCTCAGGATTTTTGGCTCCGATATCAAAAGTTTAAACTGATAAAAAAAAATGTAAATTTAATCATTTAATCAATATTATAACAACCCACATGATTTATATAGGCCACCTTTCCGGTTGATGTAACACAATCGGTAATAACACTATCACCCCTGTAGAAAAGAAAACTTATGTATCTTTCATGCTGATCCGTCAGATGAAGAGGTGGTGTTTTGTGGAGGCTAAAACTTCGGTGGTAGAAATAGCATCGGTGGTAAGATTGGAAGAAAGGAGGAGGAGTTTCTCGGGGTCGATATTTTTGGGAGCTCAGAGCTAAGTATGGTTGGCTTCGATGATGGAGATCGATATCCGGGGGATAAGGAGTTTGTGAAGTCTTTTTGGGAGGGGTCTAAGGTTCTCATTGTTAGGAGAGGTGGTAAATCCAGCCGGTAGGTTTTTTGAGGTGGCAGTCTATGCTGTGGGTGGCCGGAGAGGGATCATTTTGATTCCCGAGGGCCGTGAAGGGAGGGGCTGGAGCCGTTTTGCCGCTGAGTTGGGTAAGGTTATTGATTTTTTTGAAGCTTCGGTTGGGTCTGGGCTTGTTCCTTCGTCGTCAGAGTTGAAGAAGTCTGGGAGGGTTGAGCCAGGGCGGGTCCAGAGATATACTATTACCGGAGGGACTGGGGTTTTTGGCAAAGATGTTGCGCCATCTTATGCGGAGGTCCTACTTTCAGCGGTCAGCCCCTCAGAGGCGGAGAAGACGATGCGGCAGTCAGGGGAACCGTTGGAGAGAACGTGATGGCACTGTCTCAGTCTGATACACAGCTTGGTTCTGCTGCTTGAGGGTTTAGGTGATAATCTCATGGGGGAGGACAAAAGATGACAGGAAGGAGGACATCGCATGCCCTTCTTTGGGAGTGGAAGGGCCATCTCATGAAGTTAAAGGCTGAGGTGGACCGAGCTCTGATTAGCGTCCTTGAAGGGCTGAAATGTGTGGGCCCGGCTTTAAGCCCAATTTCCAAAGGTGCTGGGCGTAAGAAGCGGAAAAAGCGTTGGGCTCAGAAAAATTCCCTAAGCCCAATCTCACCTCCATACACGTCCTAAAGCCTGGAGAGTTCCAAGGGTCTGCGATGCCGGTTGTGCTACCGGTGAAGGGTTCAGTCCTGGCAATGGGGACTGGTAGTGGTGGTGTTGGGGTTGTTGGGTCGTCTCCAGCAATGCCAGAGGATGCCGGTGGCTCGGTTCTCGTCTCCCCGCCTCCATTTTTCGCTGTTTCTGTTCCGGTGAGCTCCTCTATCGGTACGTGCGCTGACTCTCTTCCTCAACGGGAGTTGATTTCAGGGTCAGATCCAGCCGTTGTGTTACCCGTAGAAGGCTTGGTTTCGGTGACAGGGTATGGTGGTGTTGGGGTTGTTGGGCCATCTCCGGGGAAGCCAGAGGATGCCGGTGGCTCCGTTTTTGTCGTGCTGCCTCCTTTTTCTGGAGTTATTGTTCCGGTGAGCTTTTTTCCTCAGCCGGACCTAGCTTCTGGGTCAGATCCTGCCGATAAGGCTTCTAGGTCAGATCCCTTGGTCGATTTTCAACCTTTGCCGAAGCTAGTCTTGGGCTCAGAAACGCCAATGGTTTCTGCAGATATAGCCTTGGTGCTTTCTGGTGAAGCTGTGATTGTTTGGGCTGGGCTTGATTCTTCGGATGCCTCTCCCGGTGGTTCTGTGTTGTGTCTCGTGCAGCCTGTCCCAATTCTTAGACCTCAGAGCCCTTCGGAGGATTCTTTGGTGGCTGTCTCTTCTCGGTCGTTGATTACTCGCACCCTTCCCAACCCTCTGACTGGGCAAAGGAGTGAGTAATGATTTTTGTAAAACACTTGTACAGTTTTATGTCCATCACATTTATACATCATATTTATAAATCTACCATTACATACGTAGGATTCACATCTAGACATCTAGATTATATTATTTGTATATTTTTTGTACATCACTTTTCTAAATCAACCATTAAATTTGTATAATTCATAAGGATCTACATGTAGGTCCTACAGATTTAATAGTTGATTTAGAAATGTGATGTACAAATTATGTGCATGTAAATGTACATTAAGTCTTTATAAAAAAAATAATGTGACTTTTAAAATTATCATTTGATCAAAATTATCATTTGATCAATTACACGCCTAATGATGATTTTAAAAGCCACCTTATTTTTTTATGGACACTTCATGAATACTTGATGTACATGTAGAATTAATCCAAATAAGTTATATGGATTTGGATTTGTTTCCGAAGGAGGAGCCTACTCCATTGTCGTGCTGTCCAGCATATAATTAATAGGGGAAGTTTGGGAAGCGGTCTTTAGATTGGGTATTTTGCATTTGTTTTAGGAGTTCCGTCACTTGGTGGGGCATTTGTGCGATGGATTTGAAGGACAACTCTCGGCTTTGTTTGAGGATATTGTAGCAAGAAATGATGAGAAGGAAGCGGGTCCTAGCTAGAATTTAGGTAACAAAGGTACGAGAAAAATGAATAGGTTAGCTTGTTCTATTAATTGTGACGCACATTGTGACAACGCTTCTTGTGACAGGAGGAAGGGGAGGGTGTATAGAGGTTTGTTATGAAGCCTAAAATTTTTTCTTGGAATGTTAAAGGGTTAAATGAGGGTGGCAAGCGGTTGACAATTAGAAATCTCATTAGGCAATAGAAGGTGGACATTATTTGCTTGCAAGAAACTCAATGTGGAGATTGCTCAAAAAATATGGTTTAGGAGAAATGCAGTTATTCATGGAGGTGAGTTTTTGCATCCTAGATTAGTCGTTAAAGCTTCTATTGATTCTATAACTGCTTATCAGAAGGTGATGGAGAAGAATGCTGAGATTAGTAATGACAATTCTGTTGTTTCCGCTAATGTGATTAATTGTTGGAAACTACCTTCTTTTGGTAGTTATAAGGTTAATTGCGATGGTGCTCTTGATAAACAAAATGGGTGCATGGTTTTTGGTTTTATTGTTAGGAATTCTAATGGTGGGGTTGTAGCTGCAGTTTGTCATTTTGTGAGGTTTATGACTGATCCTATTTTTGCGGAATCTCTTGTGGCTTTAAGGGCGGCTGAATTTTGTAGAAACAGTGGCTTCTTAAATATTATCTTGGAGGGTGATTCTCTTATTTTGGTAAAGGCCCTTAATGCGAGGGATGCTAGTTGGTGTAGGTATGGGTAAATTGTGCTTGATATTGGTGAGGTTCTCCATGGTTTTGATAGTTGGCATGTGTGCCATACAAAGAGGGGAGCTAATAAGGCAGCGTACACTTTGGCAAAGGAAAGGCTTTTGAAGGGCAATGATAGAGTTTGGCCATGTTATTCCTGATTTTCTTATTTCTGTTTGAATTCAGAGCTTCATGCTTTGGTTATTTAGGGCTTTTTAGGCTCTAGTTTGTAATATTGATTATGCAATAAAATATCAATGATATTTTCTTCAAAAAAAAAAAAGAAACTAAATTAGAAATTATCTCTAACAACATTGCGAGAAGCTTGTGTGATTATCACTTTGTAGATTGGTGTTATTTAGCCTCTTGTGGAGCTTCATGTGGTATTTTACTTATGTGAGACATGAAGATTGTAGAAAAGATTGATGTGTATGTGGGAGGGTTTGTTGTTGTCTGGTCTTTTAGAAGTGTAGTTGATGATTTTTCTTGGTCCTTCGCGGGGGTCTACGGTCCTAATAATGACATAATCAGAAGGTCTCTCTAGGAGGAGTTGGCTGGCCTTATTTTTTGGTGGGAGTTGCCCTAGTGCATTGGAGGTGATTTCAATGTCACTCGCTTTCCTAGTCTATTTTGGTTCATGTGGGTTGTGTGTATAATGTGGATGGATTAGCTAACATCTTGGGTTGTGGGATTTCTTTTTTACCTTTAAAATATCTTGGTCTTCTGTTAGGGGCCTCTTTTAAGGTCAAGTCTATTTGGAATAGTGTTGTTGGAAAGATTGAGAGGCGGTTAGCTAGTTGGAACTGGACGTATCTGTCAAAGGGTGGTAGAGTTACCCTTACAAAGATTGACAATAACTTTTTTCGCTTGGTCGTCGGTGCTAGGAAAGATCCTTACCATGGAGAATCTTAAAAAAATTGTCATTGTGATTGATAGATGTATGCGCAAACTGAATTGGGAGTTTGTGGATCACATTTTTCTCCATTGTGAGGTTGCACGCGCCTTATGGAATGCTATCTTCAAGCGCTTCAATTTGTCTTGGGTTATTCTTTTTCGAGTGGTAAATTTATTCGCTTGCTGGTGGACAGGTGATCGCTCTCGAAGTGCTGTCGTGTAGAAGATAGTTCCTTTTTGCCTTTTGTGGTGCTTGTGGATGAAACAAAATGATAGAAACTTCGAGGACAAAGAAATGACGATTGAGGAGCTCATAACTTTCTTTTTCTTTTCTTCGTTCTCTTGTATTGCTGCGTTCCTAACTCTCTTTGTGATTAACTTGAATGATTTTCTTGTTCTTTTTTTTTTTCCCTTCTTAGACGCTTCTCTTATATACTCTCTGTGTACTTGACTGTGATTTACGTTTTTACTAATCATATTACTCTTACTTATATATATAAAGTAGAGAGGTCCACCCCGTTCTGTTGCGGTTTGATCGCTTGGTCAAGCACTACAATATTAGAGAAAATTTCATCTCGTTATATTTCATCCTTTTTTTCCTTCAGTTTTTTATTTTATACAATCTTTTATGCTTTTTCTCTATAATAAGGTTTACCTGAACAGTCTCTTATTCTTTAGAAATTGCACGACTATTATAAAAGTTTTGACTATAAATGTCCCAATCCCCCCCCCCCCCAGCCAAAACAAGGAAAAGCAAACAAGGTCGGTAAACTATTGAACAAAAGTAATCTTGAGAATGTAACAATCTTGAGGAAATATATGGTTTTTGAACTTACTTTGATCAGGACAAGAAGAGCTACTCAAACATGGAACCATGCCACTGTTGGAAAGATCAAGGTCCAAAACAAGTTATTATTAACATCAAAAGTGGATTTGTATTTACTCATATCAAGGCAATCCACAAGAAAGTTAATATCAGAAAATTTTGTGATGCATATATTTTTGATAGATGAAGTTGATACTCACGAGTTATCGCCAATTAAAGAGCTTGCAAACAAGTTCCTGCAGAAAATAGCAGATAAAAGTTCAGTGAGTATGCCCATGAGCGCTTGCATTCAGACAAACATGCTTAGAAGAAAATCTTACAGACTAGGTTGTCGACAACTTGATTCTCCAACCGTAAATTTGTTATATGAAAGATCACTGCACTCAAAAGAAGCAAACATGATTCATTATCTTCCATAATGTAGCATGACCAAAAAAAAATTATTATACATGATAGTACACTTGGAAGATATGATAATATTCAGATTTAATTGTTCTCACACTTAATTCTATACAATCCAAGAGATTAAACTTACAACCGAACTTAAGCAGAAAAATGACAAGCTCTTTCCACCACTCAGGCGATTAGCAGCTAATCAATTATCATAAGCTAAGCAAATACTGCCTAAAATGATCATCCTCCTAATAGTCTTATGATGTTGCTAACAATCCCATAACAAATACCAAAATAGTGGATGCCATTGAGAATGCATATTCTATGGATCCCCTTTTTGAAGTTGGGATGCCATTTTTGATATATTTCAGAAAAATTCTCTGGAAGTAAAATCAAGGAGAGTAGAAACAGTTGGGAACTCTCAGGAGTAGAAATTCTTGGAAATGATTAAAACTTATAAGCAAATACATTTCCTTCAGATATGCTTTCAGTCCCTCAATTTCACAATTGATTAATGAAGTATCTCACAGGTTTCTGTAGATTACTCCCTAAAGACGCATATTGTTTTTGCTCATGTCAGTTTTCTAATGATTAAGGCTAACATTAAATGCGTCAAATTTTCTTCACATTTTGACATTCAGACCAATCAAATAGAGCAAGTGCTATAAAAGCACGCAAGTAACTACATATTACCAAAAGTCATACACAGATACAATTTGATCAGTTGAAGTAAAACTGACCGAGTCATAAAGGCAAATAAAGTTCCAGAAGAGAGTCAACAAGATAAGGGGCACGATTTTCATTATTAATGAAATACTACATAATGATTAGGATAAAAAAAAATACGTCAACATATTTTGTTATCAAATTGAATATATAGAATTTGGCAGAGAAGCTTACATGTTGCGGCTGTTGCTCCCTTTAGTCAGCATCCAAGGAGGCACGTCTCCAGTTAGCAAGTTGCCGGTTAAATATCTAAACAAAATCAATATTAACAATTCAGTATCATTATGTAATTTGTGCATTACAGATCATCAGGTAAACCTGTCCTTGAGGATTCAAATCTTTAACACATCCAATGGCTAAATAAATATATATGCTTTGGATGATTTAATATTAACAATGATAAATTACATAAAATTGGCATCCCTAGTCTAGCAAGTACGGGTAGGAGTGTTAGCTACATCTTTCCTTTGAAAGAGGAACAACTTTAATTATGAAGTAAATTTGAAAAACCCTTATATAGATGTCAACATTCAGTATTTAACTAAAGGAAACCTATAATTTCAATGACATGAAAGGACATATATTTTCTTTTTTAGGCTTTAGCAGACACTTCTAGGTAGGTGTTTAAGGGAATACATTTTCAGCACTCAATTACCCATATGGATGATAATACTTCTAACTTTTTACAGAACCCTTGTAACTAAAAGCTTGACTTGGTGCATTTAAGCCACATTAGTGCCACGTTCTATTCTACAGGCCATTCAGTTACTTCACCCTTGAAAGATCCTATCAAGTTAGTCATAGATAATTCTGTTTTGGGCCCAAAGTTTGTTTTGAGTTGAACTTTGATGTCAAAAGGATATTTTTGCCTGATTTTATACTTGAGGCCTTTAAAGGCCAGAATCTAGGTGTCATCCAGTTAATAAAATTGGAGATTGCCTAATTGATCAGGCCATTAAGCTATTTATTTTTCATCCTCACTAATGAGGTAATGATCACACAGTGCCTCTCAGCTATACAAAAAATGGCCATTTGATACATGAAAGTATATATATAATTTAAAATGCATACATGAAATCTGTCTCTTGGAGACTGGAAAAGCTGCTTGGGATTTTTCCACTTAGTTTGTTAAAGCTGAGATCTCTGCAGGAAAAATTATAATTAAATGAATTAGAAAACAAATAGCACCCTAAAAAATGAGAAAAGACAATCGTTTTTATATAAGAATGTCATAAACAAAGTCAAAACCTTGCTAATTTAGTGGGAATTGTTAAATCTTTTTTTAAAAATAAAAAACGTTTTCAGATCCTGGGCCTTTGGTTAGGTTGCAAGTGGGTGGGAAAGGCAGGTCTTGGTTTTGGTTTTTATAAAAACTTTATAAAAACATTAAGCTACCCTGCTATTTTCTTGGAATTTGAAATTTTGCAGGAGCTCAAATTCGAATCTTGTGGATGTCCGACTCAACTTCTTCTTCTACTCCTCTTTCTACCTCTTGCACTGACCCAACCTCAGCGACTACGATTTTACCAAATTTCTCTCAACTTGTGTCTATCAAGCTTGATGGCAAAAATTATCTCGCCTGGGTTGCCAAATTTCTTCCCATACTTTGTAGCGATGATCTTTTGGGGATGGTGGATAGTTTTGAACCCTATCCACCAAAGTTCTTGCCTAATGATACTTTTGTGGTAAAGTTCCTCAATACCAATTATTTAATTTGGAAGAAGAAATATTAGCATTTGCTGAGTTGGATCATCTGCTTGTTGTCCCCCACATTAGGGGCTTCCATGTATGCAATCCATACTTCACGACAGGCATGGACAGCATTGTCCAATCGTTATGACTCTCAATCACGGTCAAGGATTTCTCATCTCAAACAACAACTTCAGAGTCTACAACAAGGGAGTAGAGCTGTACAGAATATCTCAACTAAGCCAAAATCTGGGCTTATCAGATTTCAGCAGTGGGTAAACCGGTAGATGACCATGATCTTATTTCCTTTGTGATAAGTGGTTTACATACTTAGAATTCTTTTGTAACAGCCTTTTATTTTGCTGTTAGAGATCACGATATGTCTTTCTGCTTTTGATTTCTCATACAATCCTTTCATAAATATAAAGCAATTAAACTATTGTACATGCAGACTACTTTATAGCTTTAATTCATTTGACATCCAATCAGATGAACAACATATGTCATTTTCTAAGACATTTACATAAAAAGAAACATACACTTGTGCACACAATTGAGCAGTCAGATGATTTGCTCACATTTCAAATTTTCAACTATAAAGGGTTAATTAGGCCAACTAGGTTTTATGCACAATAGGCTGGGGTAGTTCAAACAACAAGCCTCTAAATGAGTATTGGAATGAGGACTTCAAGATGGACTAAAGAAAAGGCAAAAAGGGAGAGAATCGACTAAGCAAATGACATAGAAAAAAGGTTTGTCCCAATTAGTTTTCTCAAGTGCACCAAATAACACAGATGGCCCTATCAAAGACAATCATGTTCAATGTCTGAAAAGGCTTCATCAACTGACAAAAGGTGAAAAAGAGAAGAAAAAAGAAAATCACATAAATATTGTTGGATTAGAAATGTTAGCCTCTATCTAGAAAAAACAATGCCTTCAATAGAGCTAGGGGAAGAAAAGAAAATGAATCTTTCAACTCATAAATTCAAGGTACAAAATTTCATTGCTTAGTATTATGTAGAAACCAAAAAATGACAAATTCCATATCAAGAATGCCACCTAAGTCGCCAAGTCGGTTTATGTCAATCAACACAAGAAGAAGAAAAGGAATTCTGAGACATGCAAGAATGCCGAATAATCCATAAATTAGCATAAAAGCATTTTCAAGAGGATTTTTGAAATATCAGCAAACAGAAAATGGAGGAAAAAGTGGCTACTATACTAACAAGGTTTTCAAATTTGTCATATCCTTGAGAAATTCAGGTAGCTGTCCAGTAATATTGCAACTCCTCAATATCCTGTAACAAAATTAAAAATATGTATCTATGTAAACTTGAGTAGCCATAAGCATGGGTACTTTGGAAAATCATATCATTGAAACATTTAACTTACAGTGTCTTCAACTGTGTCAGATTATTAAGTGGTGGAAAAGGTTCTTCAGATCCACTCAAGTCACTAATTCTCCTGCATATCAAATTCAACAAAGAATGAAGTAATTCAAATACAATTCCATCTGAAAATGATTTATACCTATGACATAGAAGATCGATACTCACAAGTCTGTCAAGTTTTTCAGAAAAGCAATCTCAGGAGGAATTGTCCCGTTCAAACCACTTGCCTGAATCTGTCTGTTGTCGCCAAATTTGATTTAATGAGGGATAACACATAACAACCAAAATTAAAAATCATGACAAAATCCTTAAACACAATTAAAAAATAAAAAGGAACAAAGCTCTCACAATCTTGAAAGGTTTTTCCAGTTTTGAATATAATTGGGTATCTTTCCAGAAAATTGATTGTCGCTGATCCGACTGCATTACGTTGAATGGACAAAAGGAACAAAAAAAAAAAAAAAAAAAAAGGAAAAAAAAAGGAAAGAAATGTCAACTCAGAATACAAAAATTAGTAACTAATTGCAAGCATATGAAATATCAGATACGGAAAGAAATAGTAGCTTACAAGTCCGTCAAATTGACCAGCCCTGCAAATGAATCAGGCAACTCCCCAGTAAAATTATTCGAGCTGAGGAGACTATAACAACATCATCATGAACAACAACAACACATAAGTAAGAGTAAACCAATTGAGCTATCAGCATCAGGATTCAACATCTTTCTATAGAAAAGTCAATCCAATTAATTCTCAAACCAAATAAAAGGAGATAAGATTCTTGTAAGAGAGAATACTGAAAAATCGTCTTACAATCTTTCTATGGAGGGCATATTGCCAAGCTCTGGAGGAAGATTTCCCGAAAGCTGATTGAATTCCACCGTACTACAAATAATAAAACCGAATTCCTTGATAACAAACCTCTAAAAAAAATATTCACAAATAGAAACAAATGGGTGATCAGAACTCACAAGCTTTTGAGAGTTGTGATGTTTGCCAGCTCTTTGGGGATAGAACCCGTTAACCGGTTTCCAAGAAGGGAACTGCAATAAGATCAATGGACTATGGTTAATAGGTCCAAAAAATCTCCTAAATCTAGGATGTCAATTGTAGATAACAGCCAGGATTGGACAAACTCTTTCCAATTGCTAGCTAAGGTGGATGGTTTTAAGCATGATGATAGTGAAATTCGGAAATTAAATGAAGCTTTGTTCAGGATGCTGGATGAGGGGAGGATCCTGGCCCTTCTGGTGCTTTAGATTAGGGAAAGGGTCAGTTGGTGGATAAGGTGGAGGATGGTTTGAGGGGTTTTTCACCCCATTCATGATCCTTATTTGGAATGTAGGGGCTTGAACCATCCCTCTAAGCAAAAGGAGGTTCAAAGTATTATAAGGGCTAAGAAGATCTCTATTGCTTGCCTTATTGAGACTCGAGTAAAGGAGCCTAAAGCTGCCTCTCTTGTTTCCTCTATGTTGCCGGATTGGGACTGTTGTTTCAATTATGAGGAGCATTTTTTAGGCCGTATTTGGGTTTGTTGGAACAGAGTTGAGATGAAGGTTTCTGTTCTTGATAAAAGTGCTCAATGTATTAACTGTCATATTCACTCTATAAAGGAGAATTCTGATTGGTTCCGAAGTTTTATCTATGGTGCTAATAAGGCTGTTGAGAGGCATCTTTTGTGGCAGAATCTTTTTTCCATGAAGATGATTGTTTCCTCTAAACCTTGGATTCTTGGTGGGGATTTCAATGTGGTTAGGTATGTGTCTGAAAATTGGGGTGCTGAGAGCCTTAATGCTTATGAAATTGAATTTGGTGATTGTCTTAGTAATTTGGAAATCACTGATCTCAATTTTAGTGGCTGTTTCTATACTTGGAATAATAAGAGTGACGGTTCAAGTTTTGTGGCTAGGAAGCTTGATAGGGTTCTTGTAAATGAAGCTTGGATTTGCAAATATGGTAGAACTTGTGTGGATTTTCCTCCAGGAGGTCTTTCTGGCCATTCCCCTGCTGTTATTTCAGTAGGGAATTTGGAGAGTTTTGGGCCTGAGCCTTCAAATTCTTCGACTTTTGGTTGGAGAATAAGGACTACTTCTCTTGGATTACTGATTGCTGGAATCAGGATATGCAGGGTGTTCCTATGTATAGGCTTTGTATGAAGTTGAAAGCTCTAAAGGTAGTGCTTAAGGAAAAAAACCGAAGCTGCTATGGTGATATTAAAACTAAGGTTTTGCAAGCTCGGTCTAAGTTGGAAATAGCTCAGTGTGTTGTTTTAGATTCTCATGGCAGTGCTGTTAGCTTGCTTAGAGAGAGGGAATGCCTTCATGAATTTGCTTATATTTCTAGAGCTGAGGAGGCTTTTTAAAAGCAAAAAGCTAGAAACCAATGGCTGAATTTGGGATACCAGAATAATGCTTTTTTTCATCGGATTGTTAAGGGTAGGCATGCTAAAACTACTATTACTCATCTTTATGATGAGGTAGGTAATAGAGTTGAAGATATTGATGGGAGTAAAGAAGTTGCTCTGGGGTTTTTTGAAAAGCCGTTGGGCTCTTCTATGATTTTTTCTAAGCAGCATGCTAATCGGCTTAAACTTTTGATTCCTCCTATTGTTTCTATGGAGAGTGTTGTTTTGTTGAATAAGGAAGTTACAATTGAGGAGATTAAAGCTACCCTTTATTAAGGATTCCTGGTCGGTTGTTGGAGATGATTTTGTGGCTGCTGTAAAGAGTTTTTTTGATACTAGTTTTCTTCTCAAGGAGATAAATGCAACCAGTTTATCTTTGGTCCCAAAGAAGCTGAACCCTGCTGGTATGGGTGATTTCAGACCTATTTCTTTCTGCACTGTGATTTATAAGTGCATTACTAAGCTTCTCTCAAACAGAATTCTCCCAATTCTCGATTCTTTGATTAGCAGAAATCAATCTGCTTTTATTCCTGGTAGGAACATTGCAGAAAATGTGTTGCTGGCTCAAGAGCTTGTGAGAAATTATCATAGAAAGGATGGTAAACTGAGGTGTACTTTGAAAATAGACTTGATGAAAGCTTATGATTCTGTCAATTGGGATTTCATTATCCATTGTTTGGCTTGTCTTGGGTTTCCAGAAAAGTTTATTAATTGGATTAAAGTTTGTATAACTTCTCCAAGGTTTTATGTTTCTCTAAATGGTACTCTTACGGGTCTTAAGGGTGCTAAGGGGCTGAGACAAGGGGATCCCCTATCCCCTTATTTCTTTGTTATTGCCATGGAAGTGCTCTCTAAGATTTTGAAGGAATACACCTCTGCTGGTTCTGGTTTTAAATTCCATTTTCGTTGCTCTAAGTTGCAGTTAACGCACTTATGTTTTGCTGATGATCTCCTCATATTTCTGAGGCTGATTTGTCACCTGTTTCTGTTATTCAAGCTGCTCTTTTGGAGTTTGAGCAATTATCTGGTTTGAAAGCTAACCCGGCTAAAAGTTCTTTCTTTTGCTCGGGTGTTTCTGCTGGTTTGAAGGTTTCTTTGCTGGAAAAGTTGCAGATGAGGGAGGGTCATTTTCCTATCAGATACTTAGGAGTTCCTTTGGTCTCTACTAAGCTGTCTGCCTCAGATTGTAAGCCCTGGTTGATAAGATTTCAGGTAGAATAGGTTCTTGGACATCAGAGAACCTTTCTTTTGCTGGAAGGCTTCAGTTGTTATCCTCAGTTTTCTATAGTCTTCAGGTCTTTTGGTCAAGGATTTTCATCCTTCCAAAGAAGATTATTAGGGACATTAACCAGAGGTTTAATCAGTTTTTGTGGAATGGGAAGGATAGTGATTCTGCAAAAGCTAAAGTAGCTTGGAATGCTGTTGGTTTTCCTAAGGAGGGGGGTCTTGGCTTGAAAAATTAGAAGTTTGGAATAGAACTGCCATTTTGAGGCATATTTGGAATCTTTTTGCTTGTGCTGGTTCCATATGGGTTGCTTGGATTAAAATATACATGCTGAAAGGCAAGAGTTTCTGGAGTGTGAACATTCCTCAGGATTGTTCTTGGTGTTGGAGAAGCCTTCTCAAACTTCGGAGTGTTGCTAGGAACTTTATTTTTCTTGAAGTTGGAGATGGTCAGAATATTCATTTGTGGTTTGACAATTGGCATCCTTGTGGTGTGTTGATTGAGAGGTATGGTTTTCGGGTTGTTTATGATGCAAACACTGGGTTAAATTCTAAACTTTCTTCTGTTTTGAGTAATAGGATTTGGTGCTGGAAGCCGGCCAAGTCTGAGGATTTGGTTGAAATTCAAAGTCATCTCCCAGAAGTTCCTTTTGGTCCTGTTGATAAACCAGTGTGGAAGGCTGCTCGGAAGGGTATTTTTGTGAGTTCTAAAACCTGGGATTTCTTGAGGGGTAAGAAATCTGAAGTTGAATGGTGGCATTTGCTTTGGTATCCTTGTGCTATTCCAATGCATGCCTTTATTCTATGGTTGGCAGTGCAAAACAGGTTAACAACATGTGAACGTCTTCTAGTGTGGGGTTTTAATGGAGACTCTTTGTGGTTTATGTCGACATGTTAATGAGAGTAGAAATCATATCTTTTTTGAGTGTAGCTTTAGCTCGAGAATCTGGAAATCTTGTATGCAAAGGTGTCCTGGTGTGCCTTGTTTGCTTGACGGCAGGCTGTGCTGATAGAGGGTTGCAGTAATTGGAAGAAGAAGACCATGCTGGGGGTTCTATGTAGGCTGGTCTTTGGTTCAGCTGTGTATGGTTTATGGAAAGCTAGGAATGCTATTCGGTTTTGTGGTGTTTCTTGTTCTGAGGAGCAGATTCTCAAGATGATCTTTTGGGAAGTTAGAACCCGAATTTCTTGAAAAAGTTCTTTTTAGAAGACTAGAGAAAATGTAAGAATTTGTCAGCTTTGGAATTTAGCTGATTCTGTTTTGAACTAAATCTAGTCCGTTGTGTTTGCTAGCTGTTGTTGTTTCCTTGCCGCTTGGTTTGCTGTAGTTGTGAATTGTTGTAATTAGCTTAGCTGCAGTTGCTTATTTCTGCAGATGGCTGTCTGTTTTGTTGAGTTTTGTTGATGTGTAATTCTGTTTTGATGGTTTAGTTGTTATAATATGCTTACTTATTCATCTAAAAAAAAAAAAAAAAAAGAACTGCAATAGGACCCTAACGTAATTAAAATCATCCTTCATCAAAGAATTGGTTCGAGAACACAAACATATGAATAAATATATATATAATAAGAGAGAGAGAGAGAGAGAGAGAGAGTACATGCCGACCAGCTGCGGGGAAGAACCCCATCCCGGAGGGATTGGACCGTTAAGGTAGTTGCGGGTGAGGTCACTGACATAAGAGGGAAATAGAGAAATGAGTCCACAGGAAAGTCGGTCAATGAAATAAACTACATGCAGCATCTATGCTTCTCTGTTATGAGTACAAGAAAGTGAAGTAGTTACATTTGTTGGAGGAAAGGCAACCCGGTCAAATTTGGTGGGAGTGTGCCGGAGAGATTTTGCTCTTTGAGACTTCTGTACATCCAATAGAGAGTGGGGTTTTTAGTTACCGGTCTTAACTTTCTCAACATATATGAATACATATTATGACGAATAAAATCACGGGTTAAAGGCTAAAGCAACCTAAAGAACTTTTTTCTAATCAAATTGTACCTTTCCCCTTCAAAGAGGAGAAATCTAATACAAATTGCAACTTTTTTCTAATCAAATTATTTTTTCAGTTTATTTTCACCCAGTGGTGAGTGCTTTCACTGTGAAATACAACTAAAAAGTATCATGAATGCAAGTGTGTGCCTAAATTTTTTTTTAAAAAAAAAATGACTCATAATATGAGAAATGAATGTAATTATTCCATTCCATGCAATCAATCTAATTAACCTGATCTAGATCGATTAAGTAATTTGGCTAAGATTAAGAATAAGAATATATAAAAGGCTACATTTCTTTCGATGTAAAATCTTTTTTGATGGAAAATATTTTAGACCGAAAACATTTTCAAACGAAATTTTTGATTTTTTGGTGTTTGGCTAACACTTTTGAAAATAATTCTCAAAATATTTTTTAACGTTTGTTTTATAATAAAAACTAAAAGGTTAATTTAATAACCCGATAAATTTGTTTAACCCTTTAGTGGAAGGGTTAAACAAGGAGGACATGAATGGGTAGGAAAAATGGAGGTTTTGCCTCTAGAGTGATTTGGCGTTGCTAATATGGTACAGGAGATGCTTACTTATAACTCTCATCATATTAGAGCTTACAAACAAGTACTTGGTACTACAATCAATATCCCCTATCCCCAAAATTTATAATAATAAGGGATTAAATAAGTTGAAAATCAAATTATACGTTGTTAAATTATTTTTTCAAACAAACTTGGGCCTTGACCTAGCTATACTGTATACAACAAAGTCTAAACAACTCTCTAATGAGAAGAAAAATGTTGATGATGACGTGAAAATTACTCGAGACTCCATAACCCAATACAATTTTTGTGCAGTAATTAATGCCAACGAGATGGGTTTGGCAGGATAGAGAGTATTTTTAGTAGTCTCACAAAAATAATATTTTAATTATTTTGGTAAGTTAATTTGGTGAAAGTATTCAAAATGACCTTATCAATTTTGATGAAAAAACATGCATGATTTACCAACAATAGTGAATACTGTTCACTCACCAAATTTATAAAAAAACTAAAAAACATTTTTCTTTTTTCTTCTATCTTATAAATCACACACGATCTCCAATTTGAAAAATATTTTTTTAAATAAAATAGTGATAATAAATAGTTACAATAGTTAAATTGCTATGTGTAATTTAAAAAAGTGAACGGTTAAAATTAAATTAATTAATTAATTAAAAAAAAAAAAAAAAAAGAGGGAGAAAAGAGAGACGTGGCTATCAGCCCATCGACACCCATTTAATACGTTGTCCCCATCTACGATTTGACAGAAGTGTAAATGCGACTGAAAGATGTGGTTCTCTGCACTCATTTGGGATATTTTTGGACGGCCAAAGTTAAAGATAAAAGGAAAACAATTGCAAAATTCTTCTATTGAATAATTAATTAACTTTTTCTATGAAAATAAATTTAGAGATCTTCAGATATATTAAAAAAATAATTTATTCTTTATAATTAAATTTTGTTCACTTATTTAACAAATTTTTATAGTGTAACAAAGTTAATCAAATTATGACGTCTATCTTATTTAAGTTAATGACACATTAACAAAATCATTTAAGTCAGTACACGCACAAAATTTGAATATAAATAATAAATTATTTTTTTTGACGTACTTCAAAAACTTTTGAATTTTTGTAAATATTTTTCCATTATTAGTAATACATTTTCATTAAAGACGTAGATACTTATGTGTGTATATATACGAGAGATCTGACGTACATCATGATAACGTGGCATTCATCAGTTCCATTGGAGCATCCACTACTGCAGGTAATATTATTATTTTCGTTATAGGGAGGCCATCCACTGCATGTATCTACGTTGACATTCCAGCCCGTCTTCCCTAAACTCTTCGCTATGTCACTTAAAGCTTGCACTGCAAAAGTTAGAAAATCAACACAAGTGATCAAATCAGCGCTACATTAATTAAGCAAGCTAATTGTCAAGTGGAAAAAGGAATTAAAAGGCTAATCAACCCATCAAAATTTGCACGTTTTCCAGATGAAAATACTTGAATTAATTGCATCGATCGATCACCATGAAACTATATATGATTTATTCAGGTAACAAATAAAGGCAAGATAATAAAATTTAAAGATCATGCAATATCTGTATGGTGAGCATATATATATATATACCTTCAGAATCCGGCAATCTAGCGGCTGCGAAGCAAAAGGAGAGAGCTGAAGCAAGGAGAAATATTGGAACAAGGAACATCTTCATTTTGGCAAGCAAAATACCTTCAGCTACCCACCCAAAAATGGTGGCCGAAGGAGTTTGGAGAGAGAGAGAGAGATGAAAGCAGCGAGGAAAAGTAATTGTGGTTTTGGTTTGAGAGTGATAAATAAAGAGATCATCGTCGACGACCTCAAAGTCAATTAAAGTACTATGAACTTGATTGATGCTCGATCTAATGCATGGAACGTACGTGTCGTGTAACTTTATTGATGATGTTACTCGACTGAAAGCTAGCTAGCGTACGTTGATAATTCTCCTCAGATTTTTCATTTTTCCACAATCAGATTCAGAGGGAGGCAGCCTTTGATGCGTCCACGTTTCCTTTCGGAAATTCCTTAGCCTTATATGTCACTGCTACGGAGCCATACATTTTAATGAGGGTCAAATAAATTTATTTTAAGTAGAGATTAAAGTATATATATACATAAAAGAAAATTTTAAGTAAATTAAACATAATTCAATTTTGATATTTTTATTATTCTCTTCAAATTAAAGATGAATAAGCAAAATTGGAAAGAATTTTTTAGGAAAAAAAAAAAAGTAAAGAAAACCACTATCCAAAGATTCAAAAAATAAAAAATAAAAATAAAAAAGGTCTTAGTTTCTGTACTGAAATTGAGAAATTTCAGTTTGATGAATTATATGCTTCTCGACCTTTTCGCAAGGCTTTACCTGAATGATATGACTTTTAAAACTAACATTCTTTTGCTCATTTTTTTAGAACAACCGACTTTAACTAACACAATAGCCCACTAACTATTATACAAAACACACTATATTTTACACAAAACACATTCTGCTAAACACATCACAAAACAAATTAAAAGCATATCTTTTAGATTTTTCTAATGCTATCTAGTTATTTTTGCCCATTTTACGTTATTTTTGCCATACAACCTTAGGAAATCGAGCTTTGTCAGGCATGTGACTCATCAAATCCATACTCGTCTTCTTTTAATGCACTGCTTTAGTAAACCATTTTCATTTACTTTGAATAAAGCATCTACAACTTTATAAAGCTCATTCCATTATTACATTCTCAGACATATCCGTTGCTACCCGTAAAATATTAAAGGAAAAAAATTTGACAATAAAACTATCATTCCAAATGAGATGAAACCAATTGAAGAGATGATAAAAGAGAAGGGGTAAAAAAAATTTCTTGCTAGGGGCCAATAAAAATAAAATAAAAAAAAAAAGAAAAAAAAAAAAAGAAAGAGTTGAGGGGAGGCCATGGCCCCACCGGCCCCCCACCTCTCTCCGTCATTGCTGTTAGCTTATCATATTTTTTTACAAAACATCATTTTTAAGTTTATGTCAAAGCGTAATTTTGGGAGAATTTTTTAGAGCAAAAAGATAATAAGAAAAAAATGCTTTAATATTTTTTTTTTTACCAAACGAACTAATTTTTACGTGGCAAATCTTTTTAAGTACTAAAACTAATTTTTAAACTCTTTAATGCAATTTTAAACGGCACTAAGAAACACATCATGTTAAAGAATGGAAAAAGTACACATAACCTCCTCAAACTACCACCTCATTGTCAATGTACCTCCCAAACTACCAATTATGTTAATGTCCCCCCCTAAACTACCAAAAAATGTCAATGTCTCCCTAATGACAAAAATGCCCTTCATAAAATTATTAAAAAAAAAATAAAACTAAAAAAAAAAAATTATTAAAAAAAATATAAAATAACAAAAATTTCTTCCAAAAAATAATTAAAAATTTAAAACTGTTTTTTATTTTTATTTTAAAAAAATAATAATAATTTTCAGTTTTTTTTTTCTTTAAAAAAAAATTTGTTCTTTTTCGTTTTTTTATTTTAATAGAAACTGGCTTTTTTTTAATTTCTTTTATTGTTTAAATAAATAAATAAATTTATGTTATTTTTCTTTTTTTTTCTTTAAAAAAAAAAGTTGTTCTTTTCCGTTTTTTAATTTAATAAAAATAGGTTTTTCTTTTTCTTTTTCTTTTTTTCATTTGTTTTATTTTTTATTTTTTTAAAAAAAAATCGGTTATTTTTTGTTTTCTTTTTTTAATTAAAAAAAAAATTGTTCCTTTTTCGTTGTTTTTTTTAATTTTTTTTTTTAGTTTTTAATTTTTTAGTTTTAGTTTTAATTTTTTGAATTTATGAGGACATTTTTGTCTTATTAAAAAAAAATTAAGGTCCTTTTTGTCTTTTTGTTAGTTTTAGGGGGATATTGACATTTTTTGGTAGTTTAAGGGGGGACATTGACACAATTGGTAGTTTGGGGAGTACATTGACAATTGAGTGGTAGTTTAAGGGGGTTATGTGTACTTTTCCCTTAAAGAATACTACGTCATTAGGTTTTGAAGGAAATATTTTTAACACAAGTTACGACAACGATTTTTCTTAAAGCGGTAATTCAAACTATAATTAAGCAATATAATGGTACTCTTGTTTATAATTCTTCCAAAATAGCATTGATAATTCACCTAAGATTTTTCCACAACCATAGGGAGGCAGCAGCCTTTGATGGGTCCACGTGTCCTTTTTGAAATTTCTTAGCCTTATATGTCCTTGCTGGCGGCCGGGACGGACCAGCAGTGTTATTAGACTTGTTAGGACCTCTTTGGAACTGGGTTAACAAATTTTAAAAGTAATTTTTAGTATATAGAAAATTGTGAAAAATAAAAATAGGTCTATTTGGTAATAACTTAAAAAAGTATTTCATATCTAACTTTTTTGTTCTAAAAAGACTAAATCGCACTTTTGTGAAAGCTTAAAAATAAACTTTTTTCTCAAACGCTTTTTTATTATAAAATTCTCTATTTTTTGGCAAACACAATTCCAAACAGGTTTTTAAACTATCACACTACAGCTTCTTCAAACTTTCAGGCCAATACTGCAGTCAAGGTTGACTCGATATATTTTAGGACGAAAAGCTAGAAGTTTAAGTAAGACATTTTATTTTAAAATTAAATATTAATTAAATCTGTTGAATATACTAGCCATTTTTTGTCATAGTACTTCTTCCCATTTAATAATTTTGGTATATAGAATGTACTAGAATAATGTCTACATCGAGTTCTTATTTTTTTAAAAAAATTATATTATTATGTTATTGAATCCTTTTCTATTAATAAATCTTTTAATTTTATATCAATATTTTTTCATTGACGTGGGTGATAAATCTTGGTAGCAAAATCAGATAGTAGGCCAATATTACACGGGATGTAAGCAGTGGGAAAACAAAGGAGTAACTTCTGGTTTTGCTTTAATTTGAGAGTGACAAAAAGATCATCGTAGACCTAAAAGACTAGTCAAGTTTATATTATCGTGTAAACTATAAGCAATATTATTGGTATAATTATTTTGTGGACAACTTTTAAACTCAGATTGATGCTCTAATTAATGCACGGAACATGCCGTGAAACATGAGAATTTGTAATATAGTGATAGATGATATTGAGATTTGCGTGTAAATTTGAAATACAAGAATAAAAGTGGATAGAAAAAAGAGAGACAGAGAATTACATGTAACCTAATAAATAAATAGAGAATATTTTAATATCAACCAAATATTAAATATTTGAAAAATATCTTTTAACAAAATAGATATATAGCGGTCAAAATGTGAGATGGACAACATCTACCGAAAGCTACGTACGTACGTGTGTGTGTACAGTACGGCTACAAAATTCTTGTCGTTGATAATTCTTTCAAAATAATATATTGTCCAAGATTTTTCCACAATCAGAGGGAGGCAGCCTTTCGGAAATTCCTTATCCTTATATGTCACTGCTAGCTTATAAGATTATTTTTAGAAAAAAAAGTCTAAAAAAGTATGAAAGAGTTCTTGTTTTTTAAGAAAAAACATCATTTTGAAGTTTATTTCAAAACAAAATTTTGAACATTTTTTAGAGCAAAAAAAGAAAATGAAAAAATTACTCTTCTTCTTCTTTTTTTTTTTTAACCAAATGGACCAATATTTTCTTGGCACATCTTTTTAAGTACTAAAATCAATTTTTATTTAAGCTTTTTAATGCAATTTCAAACCAGCACTAAGAAATACATCACACCAAAGAATATGTCATTAGGTTTAAAGGAAATATTTTTAACACAAGCTGGAATGGAGATTTTTCTTCAAGCAATAATATAATTAGGAATGATAATTCGGTTACGGTTACCAGTTATCAGGAGCAGAACTACTTGAGGCTTTGGAGGGGGCGTGGCCCCCCCAAGCCTCAAGGTTTTCCTCACAAAAAATTAAAAAATTAAAAAGAAATTAAAATTGTAACCCTAAATTATTATTATTATTATTATTTTCAATTTCCCCCCTCCCCAAATTATAAAAGCTGGCTCCATGCCTGCCAAGCTAAAACCGGTAACTACAACCGGTTTGTCAAAATCTCCAACCGGGTCCAGTAAGCAAGTAGCCAATTAACAAGATATTTGATAGCCGGCGGTTATCAGTTAATACTTCATTATCCACACCGGTATCCAAAGTTGTAAAAAATTTCATCTTTTGAGCATATTTTAGGTTTTTGACCTACCTTTTAGGCTTCATATAAATGTTTTTAGCCATTAAAAAAAAAAAAAAAAACATTTCAACATTTTCTAGCCCAGTATGCTAGGCTTTCTAAAAAAAAAAAACCCACATTATAATATGAAGTGAAGTAAATATGAGATCAGTAAAATAAAAAAGGAGGCATACGGCATACCTATTCTGTTTTTTTTAATAGATCCTATTCTTATTTCTTAAAGTTGTCTGTCTAGTATTTGACCAAGTTATCCTTGGACAATGAAAATAGTGTAAAAGAATATATTGATACCGTATATTACGGTACTCTCTATATAGATGTTAGAGAATATAACGATACCGTATATTATGGTACTCTCCATATATTGTAGGATTTGATTTAATCCTCATTAATTGTAATTGATTATAATCAAATTAGATTTGAATACATTCAATTCTGATTTGATTGTATTCTCTTTACATATCATTTTGTATTCTCTCTATATCCCTATAAATAGGGATCATTTGTATTGTAAATCAATCAAGGAATAAGAGTATCAATGTAGCATTTTGGGCTTTACCCTGTGGACGTAGGTCATAGACCGAACCACGTAAAATCTCTTGTCTCTCTTATTTTATTATTCCGCATTTTATTTCTTTTAAGTTTTAGATTTCTTTCATGGTATCAGAGCTATAGGCTAATGCCAGTGTTCGATCCAATGGTCCTGTGATTTATTTCTCTTGTTTTTCAATTTCTTGTATTTCAGTTTTCTTATAGTTAATGCTTTGCAAATCTCATGCCCATAGATATTGCAGTGTATTTGACAAAGGAAAAAAAGAAAAAGAAAAATTGTATTTCTATATGGGGAGATTTCTTATTGTTCCTGAGAAAAAAAAAAAAAAAAAAAAATCTTTCCGTGTGTTTTCACGGTGGGTGTTTGTAGATTGACTCTTTGTCGATCCTAGTTGGTGTCATCGGCAAGTTCTCATCTGCTCCGGCAGTTTCAGATCGTTTGAGGTGGCGTCTGGTTGCCTCCGTCGAGTTTCCGGCAGTTCTGTTGTGTTCACCGGCGACGTTTGGCCATTAATGGTGTTTTCATGGTTGTTAGCGGTTTTTGTGGTATTTTGATATTTTCCGCCAACTTTTGAGTTGTCCGGCGACGTTCCAGGCGATCTATGGTGTTCTCCGGCAAGATTTAGTCCTGCCGGCAGGTTTCAGGCGAGCTGTTGGAGACGAAGGTCTCCTTTTGGTTGCAGGTATTTTGTTTTGTTTTTCAAACCGTTCAGTTCAGTGTTTTCTTGGTAAAAAAAAAAAAAAAAAAAAAAGGGAAATGTGTAGAGACTGAGAAAGGCTTGGTTATTTTGTCTTATTTATGTGCATGACTTGAATCAAATGAATGTAGCGTCGTGCGGATGCAATGACATAAAAAAAAAAAAAAAAAAAAAAAAAAAAAAAAAAAAAAAAAAAAAAAAAATCAAGACGCTAAGTTGCCCATATTTTTTTTTCAGTCCATAGTTGGCTCATTTTCTTTGGCCTATAGATGACTCCACATTTCTTTTGGCATTTGAGTTATTATCTAAAACCCATGCCCATTTCAGCCCATAGTTGTCTCATTTTCTTTGGCCCATATATGGCCCCACCTTTCTTCTGGTATTTGAAGTATTCTCTAAAATCCATGCCCATTTCAGTTTACAGTTGGCTCATTTTCTTTGGTCCATAGATGGCCCATTATGTATTTATCCTTTGAGGTACTACCTGAAACCTCGCTACCCAGACTCATTATTTAGCCCACAGTTGTCTCGAAGAAGAAGAAGAAGAAGATGAAGATGAAGATGAAGAAGAAGAAGAAGAAGAAGAAATATGTTCTCCAAACTGGGTTATATACGACTCAACATAAAATAAAATAAAATAAAAATCAAACTCAAGATTTCAAAATCTTCTACCTTGAGTTTGCAGGGGATGTTAAAGAATATATTGATACCGTATATTACGGTACTCTCCATATAGATGTTAGAGAATATAACGATACTGTATATTACGGTACTCTCCATGTATTGTAGGATTTGATTTAATCCTCATTAATTGTAATTGATTATAATCAAATCAGATTTGAATACATTCAATTCTGATTTGATTGTATTCTCTTTACATACCATTTTGTATTCTCTCTATATCTCTATAAATATGGATCATTTGTATTGTAAATCAATCAAGGAATAAGAGTATCAATGTAGCATTTTGAGCTTTACCCTGTAGACGTAGGTCATAGACCGAACCACGTAAAATCTCTTGTCTCTCTTATTTTATTATTCTGCATTTTATTTCTTGTAAGTTTTAGATTTCTTTCAAATAGGAACAGAAACGTCAGCATGGGGTGTTTCGGAATAAATATTTTCTTGATGATTACCGTTGGAGGGTTGGAGCTTGAGATGATAGAAGATCAGCAAAGAGAGAGAGATCTCCTAGTGTTTCTAAAGTCCCTTTCGTGCTTAATTTGGTGGTGTTATAATTAATTTTTTTTTCTGGATGTCAGAGAATATATATATATATATATATAATATTTTGCATTTAATAAAACTTGTCCTCTTTTTGCACTATGTCTCTAGATTTTTTTTTCCAACCCAAGCAATTGGGAGCGGATCCAGCTACTGTGCGGTACTTTTTAGTACCGCACAATCTGCTGTAATTTTGGGAACGGCTGGGATACAACCGTTCCAAAGAGCCAACCGTATTTGTTTTTTTTTTTTTTATTTTATTTGTGTTTAACACTGTGACGTCCGTTAAACAAAAACTTTTTGTCCTTTTTTTTTTTTTTTTTTTTTTTCTCTCTCTTTCATTCACAGATCCTTTCTGATTATGGAAACATTAGTAGCCTCCAAAACAGTATTGGAAGCCATGGATCTCTCAATAAAAACATAAACTACACAGCAATGTCCAAACTAGTAGAACCCTCTTCAGTCCTCCTCATAGGATCATTTCCAAATCCTGACACGATGATCAGAAGGCCTATGGCAGAGCAAGTTTATGATAGCATCTTGAATGAAAATATTGCCTCATGGGACTACTTCCCGTCTCAGTTTCATGTCATTAACCAATTTGAGACTATCCAGCCACAGTTCTTTAGTGAAGCTACCTCTTCATCCTGTTCATCATCTTCTTCTAACGTTACACAATCATCTCAAGCGTAAATTCTGCCATCTGCTTCCTTCAATTGGAATGAGTTTCTCCTCCGAGACCCTCTCCCGTTCCCGGGCTTTCAGCAACACCAAGATCACCATTTCCAGGGAGTGATCATGTCATCAACCAACTCTTCAATTTTAGCACAAACAATACCCCTGCTAGACTTTGCCAGTGAAAATGACTGTGCCTTCAATCAAATTAAACAAGAGGGTGGTCGATCTTGGTCTTGAGAGTGCATTTGATTTTGGAGGTCAAACAAACCAGAGGTCAGAAGCTTAATTCATCTTCCATGACCAGAATTGCGGTGTAAAATGAGACTTCACTGTTTCAGTACTTTTGGTTTCCCGCGTAGCATTAGCAAAGAGACGTTTGTTTGGCAATTTTTGTTTGGTTTCCAGTAGCTGAATGAAAGAGAGAGAGAGAGAGAGAGAAAAAAAAAAAAGCTGGCTAACAAAGGTGAGGTTACAGAGTTAAAACAAAAAGACAAAAAAACCACAAAGTGACTATACGTTTCCCAAAAAAAAAAACAGGCTGGCTGTATCCATGTGTGGCACGTACCATATACGTTTCTTGTTGGGCAATTTTTTTGAACGGCTGTATTCCAGCCGTTCCCAAAATTACAGCAGATTGTGTGGTACTTTTTAGTACCGCACAGTAGCCGGATCCGATCACAATTGTGAGCTATCTTTGCTGATTTTTAATTTTGTGGGTGTAAAAGATAAACCCATTATCTCGGCTACTTTCTGTTTACCAGCAAAATGTCTTTCCCTTTGATCCTTAAAATCATACAGATAGAAATTCATTGACAGGTCAATCAATCAATTTGTAATAAATAATTGAAGAAAGAAGAAACTGAGAAAGTAAAGTCACGAGAACTACTGAAAGATGTGGAAAGTAAAAGCCTAAAAATCCTGTTGGGAAATCCACCTTTCCCGACAGTGCTATCCACCTATCGAGAATCGCCCGAATAGTCCAAGAACCAAATATTTCGATAACCAACAGGAAGTGATAATTATGGAGATTGACAAAAGGATACGATTAGGTGACGAACTACATGAAAATTGGGGATTCACCGGAAGCCTTTGCTTTGGCCTCGTTTGAAATCCCCCATCCCCTCCCCTTCTCTTCTCTTTATTTCTCTCAAAAAATATCAATTTTAAAATATTCTTACTTTTCTTATTTTTTATATCACATCAATACTTTTTTTATTACTTTTTAAATAAAAAATTCAATACAATACAAATTTTTCTCACTTTTTCATATAAATTATTTCAACTTTATATCACATCAATCCTATTTTTTAATCATTAAAAAAAATTTCAAAGGAAAGGGAAAGGGAAAGGGGATTTCAAACGGGCCCATCAGTAATAGGATAGTCTGTCCGTCACTATTTAGAGCGTACTCGAATATTGTTCATACCAGAAGAGGCCATGTCCCTTAAAAGCAGGTGTAGCTCTGCGTGACTATCAGGGTGACAGGCTATAAATAGTAAGGACCCAAGTATTAAGTTTCTTCTTCAGACTCATTTTCTCTCTCAGATATATCAATCTAACTTGAGCATCAGAGAGGAGGACCACTGAACCTACAGTGCATTCTTGTCATCCTTGCAGGTCATTGAAGTCTTTCTCAAGGGGTCGAATTTTCCACGTCGCTGGTTAGAAACTGCATCAACAAATCCTATAGGCTAATTCTGGTTTTGCTTTGAGAGTGACAAAGAGATCATCGTAGACCTCAAAGACAACTCAAAGTTTATATTATCGTGTAAACTACAAGCGATATTGGTATAATTATTTTGTGTACAACTTTTAAACTCAGATTGATGCTCTAATTAATCCACGGAAAATGCCGTGAAACATGAGAATCTGTAATATAGTGATAGATGGTACTTAGATTTGTGTAGAAATTTAAAATACAAGAATAAAAGTAGGTAGAAAAAAGAGAAACAAAAATTATGTGTAGTTTGGTATTAGACACTTATATATATTCACCACTCTACATAAATGACCTTAGGGTAACATTCAGGGCGGAGCTGAGATATGAAATTTAGGAATGTAAAATTGAAATAAATAAATAATTAATTAATTGGGTGTCCAAAACTAAAAAAATAAAAAAATTTAAGAATAAAATTTTATTTTTTTTGAAATTTTTTTTTTTCAGGGCGACCACATTGGGCACAGGGTAGCTCCCCCGGTTACATTGTGTTCTCACTAATTTAATTGTTTACAACACAATATCGTTATTTATAGGATAACGTGCAAGTGCAAATATAGTAATTAAATTTGATTACGATACCTAATAAATAGAGAATATTCTGATTGATATTAAATATATGAAAAATATCTAAAACAAAAATTGGATATATAGTGGTCAAAAAGCTGAGAAGGACAAAACATCTGCCGAAGGCCACGTACGTGTGTGTGTCTGTACGGATACAAAATTCATGTCGTTGATAATTCTTCCAAACTAAAGTTTGATAATTCTCCAAGATTTTTCTACAATCAGAGGGACGCAGCCTTTGATGGGTCCATGCATCTGCATCTGCATCATGCATGTGTCCCTTTCAAAATTCCTTAGCCTTATATGCCACTGCTAGCTAATATGATTTTTGTTTAGAAAAAAAACTCTAAAAAAGTCTGAAAGAGTTTTTGTTTTTGTAGAAAAAAAACATTATTTTCAAGATTATTTCAAAACACAATTTTTAACATTTATATTTTAAGTTACATTTATTTATATTTTTTTATTATGATCTACACTTGTCACTATCTTATTGGTATTGACGCGACGCTTAACGGAATTTATTTAAATTTTTAACAGAATCTGATTTTAGAAAGCGATTTATAAATTAAGCTAACCATAAAAATTTTTAAATTAATTTTAATACCAGAAGAAGTAATTTATAATTTAGATTAATTACAAAAATCAATAATACAATTTTTCTTAATTTTATTATGGATGTCAGATAATATAATATTTGCATTTAATACTTTTCAAAAAAATATATATATTTGCACTTAATAAAACTTGTCGCTCTCTGTCTCTAGATTTTTTTCCCAACCCCAAGCAATTGTGAGCAGTTCTAGAAAACTAGCTTTGATGATCTTTTGTGGGTGTAAAAGGAAAATGTTTGTCTCTTTGATCCTCAAAATCATACAGATAGAAATTTATTGACAGGTCAATCAATTAATTTGTAATATAATTGATTACAAATTGATTTTTAGCACGTTTCTAAATTATTTATTTAATATAATTAATTAATTTATTAATAACTAGTTAATAATTAGTTATAATTAAATAACTGGTTAATAATTAGTTTGTAGAATTTGTTGACATAGTTAATACATGTTATATGATTGTTAATACCATATATATGTATAAATTTATACTATATATATAGTTTAAATTTAGCAACTTTATATACCACACACACACATATACACACATATACATAAATATATATATATATATATATATATATATATATACTATATATATACCCATATGTATTTGTATAGTACTGTATATACTATATATAAGCCCTAACCCTATGTATATACTCTATGTATTTATATATATATATATATATATATATATATATATATATATATATATATATATATATATATATATATATATATAATTATGTTTTAAATTTACAAAACTATATAGTTTTGTATGTGCATAAATTTATACATATGTACTATACATATACATGTATGTATAAATTTAGACTATTTACAAGTTTAGTTTAAATTTACCTCTATGTAATACTATATGAAAATAATTATTGACTTCTAAACAACCCAAGTGTGTGTGTTTGTGTGCAAACAAATATCTCAAATGCGGAATTTAAATAAGACAAGATATTTGTTACGAAGTGAAAATTCTATGAAGAGAAAAAATCACTCCGGAGCAGCCAAACCCAGGAAATCCACTATCCAAAAACAAAGCTAGTTACAAGACACTCGTACTCACATAACCCTATGCAGTAGTCATACCTTTAACTCTGACGTGTAACCCAACACGAACGCTTCTCAACCAAATCTTCCACCCGAAGGGGTTTTTGATGGATTCCTTTACCTTAGGGCCAACCCCTAAGATAGACTTTAATTTTAGCACCACAACAACATACAACGACAATGGCTAAAGAGCTAGCAGATCTTCAATATCTCCCTAAACAGCCTCTCTAACCACTATGGAATTCACTGTCGAATTCTGTACAAAACACAAGCCTAAGGCCCTATATTTATAGGCTTACAAAAACCTAAATCAACTCAAATAAGAAGTCATACACCAACAAAGATTCGGACTCTGAGTGTGCTTCCAGATATTTTTCTTGGCCGTTCGGATGGTCAAGTTGTAACATTTTTTGTTAGCTTTCCAATGACACCAATTTCATCTCAATCCGATAGTTGAGTAGAAAGTTATGATCAAAATACTGGAGAACGTCCGAACGGCTTGACCGAGCGTCGGGATGGTCAACTGCAACCGTCTTTCCAAAATAGCGATAAAAACTTCCATAACAAAGCTGCATCCGGAAGGTGTTGCCCTAACATCCGGACGGTTGCACTTCTGCTGCATGACTTGCCTTACTAAGGATAGTGTCCGGACGGGAACACCACATCATCCGGATGGTTTGCAGCTGTCTTCCCATATCTATGTCTGAGATAGAAACCCTATTACTTGTCTAACATGGAATGGCGTCCGGACGGTATTGCCATGTTGTCCGAACGGATGCACTTGAACACTGGATTCTTCTTGAACTCTTAATAGCGGCCGGACGATTTGCCATTACATCTAGACGGATGCAATCTTGAACAGTTTCGAAGTTTCTAGACACTAATGGGCGTCCGGACGGAAAGTTCTCATCGTCCGAACGGATGTTGCTAACTGATGAGCGTCCGGACGGGAACACCACATTGTCCGAACGGTTGCTTGGGATCTGACTTCTCTGAGTTGAAATCTGTACAGAATCTTCCTTGAACACTGAAATAGCCTTCATGAAACTTGCAACTTGTCATAATATGGCTCTTTCCACATCAGAGAAATAAACTCTGAATATTTGAAGACTCTGAAATATACTGCATCACATATGTGAAAGTAGCAACATTACATAATAGTGATTTTGTCAACAGAATGCTGCCAATAAAAAACAAACACTATATATATGTATATTGTATTTTTTATATACCCTAATGCTATATTATTGCTATTTATATAGTAAATTTATATTGTTAGGGTTTACATTTGTGAAACATGTTCAACATATATACATAGAAGATGTGAAACATGTTTTTAGTAACTTTATTTATAGAGATGGAGTCAGCGAGTCACAATTCAACTAAGTTTTGAACATTGATAAGCTCTAGACCCCTCTTTCAGATTATTTTCTATTTTGGTAGGACTGGTTATAGACAACAAAGTTTGTCATCCACGTAACAATGATTTCTATCTTTAATTTGTGTTCAAGCTGGAATGATTGTGATCCAACATCAATTTGATATTTTTTTTGAGGTTTCGAGTTATTTCCTTAATGCATTGGTTTGAAATCTAGATCTGCTGGAGCTATAACTATTCTGCAACTGCCCAGATTACAGGAGAATGCATACAACTCCATGTTTTTTTGTTGAGTTTTGTATCCTCTGCATGAGTTAGATAATATATATCGAACAAATGGTCTGTATATACCCAAAGTTAATTATTTATGTAGCCTTCCCCTATTGAAGCCAACACAAGTATGCAGTAAATTGAACCCCTTTGATTGAATTTTTGCAGGTTCAGCATTCACAGATTCAAGTCCATTCACCTCATCAAACGAAACGACCGCATTTTCTTCCTTTAATGTCAAAACATTTTAGTTTTTGGTAACCATATTTACAGGCATGGAGTCAACAAGTCACAATTCAACCAAGTTTTGAACATTGACAAGCTAGCTTCAGACCCCTCTTTCAAATTATTTTCGATTTTGGCAGGAACTATTATATACAACAAAGTTTGTCATCCACATAACCCCGATTTCTATCTTTAATTTTTGTTCAAGCTGGAATGATTGCAATCGAGCTCATATTTCATATTGTAGGTTCTGCATTCACAAATTCAAGTCCATTCACCTCATCAGATGAAACGATCGCTTTTTCTTCGTTTGATGTCAAAACATTTTAGTTTTTAGTAACCATATTTATAGGGATGGAGTCAACGAGTCACAATTCAACCAAGTTTTGAACTTTGACAAGCTAGCTTCAGACCCGTCTTTCAGATTATTTTCTATTTTGACAGGAACAATTATAGACAACAAAGTTTGTCATCCATGAAACCTCAATTTCTATCTTTAATTTGTGTTTACGCTGGAATGATTGTGATCGAGCTCATATTTGATTTACAGGTTTAGCATTCACAGATTCAAGTCCATTCACGTCATCAGATGAAACGACCACTTTTTCATCGTTTGATGTCAAAACATTTTAGTTTTTATTAACCATATTTATAGGGATGGAATCAACGAGTCACAATTCAACCAAGTTTTGAACATTGACAAGCTAGCTTCAGACCCCTCTTTCAGATTATTTTCTATTTTGGCAGGAACGATTATAGACAACAAAGTTTGTCATCCACGAAACCTTAATTTCTATCTTTAATTTGTGTTCACGCTGGAATGATTGTGATCGAGCTTATATTTGATATTACAGGTTTAACATTCACAGATTCAAGTCTGATGTGGTCTTTTGTGTACCAAAATATATCAATAATAAATGACCACTCGCAATAAAACGAATCCTTGTAGGATAGGGCTATATTGAGGGTGTCGAACCTCAAGGACTGCAGGGGTATTACTATCAAGTTTTTCGAGATTAAATATAACTTAATTAAAAAGATATTTCATTTTTGTTTTCTAAAAATAATTGCACAAAAGACATAAATGTAAATAGAATAGGGATGAGATAAAGAATAGGGGATTGATTTCACCACTTAGCGCATAACAATGGTTAATCATAAATTAACAAGGAAAATTCATACTATGCATGATATAGGGCTTGTCTCACTCGAGTAATTAAGAAATTACCTCTAAAGAATAAGTATAATCCATCTTTGGTTGGCACGGACCGTCCACCTAACCACTAAGATGCGGTACAACCCGTCTTTCTTAGGTATGGATTAGCTACGTCTTTAATAGGATACACACAATCAATAGAATAGTATAACCCATCTTCAGTTGGTACGAACTGTCTACCTAAATTACACTAAACTAGGGTGTCGTACAATCCGTTTTTCCTAGGCATGGTCTATCTAACCCTCTTGATTATATGTCAATTATAATCGTTGTATACCAATCATTCACATAATTACAGAAAATATGAAGGATTGAGTTCAATCATTATAAAAACTTTCTAAGATAAGATAAGAAATTCATAATGATTGAATATAAAATTAAGATCAATTCTCACTGTTATACAAGCATCATGCATATGAAAAATACCAAATTAAAATACAATTAAATCATTGTTACTTGGAAAGGGCTACATCAACACCCTATTAGGAATTTAGCCGCTCATCGTGGTGCTGAGATGGCCTCATGTTCTTCTCCTATTCAACTTGTCAAGCCTCCAAGAAGAATTTTCTATCTAAAGCTAAGTATAAGCACAAGCACAAGCACCAAGCACACTTTCTCTTGAAGCTTAGGAGTCTATTTATAGAGACTAGGAGAGGCCTAGAAGCTCTTGGAATTCCAAAAAAATCATATCTTGAGTCTTCTTGTCCAAGTAGGAGATTGAAATCTCAATCCAAGTAGGAAAAGGATTCCAAATTCGGCCATAATTACGGTCTTTTATTATGGGACGATTTTTGCATAGTAAACATCCGAATTAGGGAAAAGCTATTTCTGACATATTTGTTGCATTTTTTATTATATTTTCAACGCCACCAATTTCATTGCAATCCAATATCTGAAGCAAACATTATGATCCAAACACTAAGATATATGCAGAAACCAAATTTAAATCCAATCCGATTTTGACTGTTAATGAATAAATTCCGATTTAATCCTTCTCTTGATTTGATTAAACTTAACTACATCATATAGGTATTCTATTATGATTGGTTAAGCTTAAACATATCTTCTAGGTCTTCTCAAAGTGTGCTTTAAGCCCAAAATTAATGGAATTAATTGTATCTTTATTTAAAACCTGAAAACATTAAAACAACACAAAATCAAACAATAACAATACTACAGAATTAACATATATAAGTTAAGGGGCTTGAATGTGTAACATTCGACACTTATCAAAGTCCATTCACCTCATCAGATGAAACGACCGTTTTTTTCTTCCTTTGATGTCAAAACATTTTAGTTTTTAGTAACCATATTTACATTAATGGAGTTAGCGAGTCACAATTCAACCAAGTTTTGAACATTGATAAGCTAGCTTCAGACCCCTCTTTCGGATTATTTTCTATTTAGGCAGGAATGAATATAGATAACAAAGTTTGTGAAAATTGAAATTTGACTTCTAAAAGTAAATAGCAAGTGTGTGCACAAGTGTTAACAAAAATAAGCACAGCGGAAAATAAAAGACACAAGGATTTTTATTAACGAAGTGGAAACTCAATCAAGAGAAAAACCACTCCGGGGTAGTCAAACCCAGGAATTCCACTATTCAGAAGACAAAGCTAGATACAAGATAGTAACACTCACATATACCCGATGCAGTGATCGTACCTTGCTCTCTAACGTGTAACCCAACACGAACGCTTCCCAACCAGGTCTCCTACCTGAAGGGGTCTTCAATGGAATCCTTTACCTTAGGGCCAACCCCTAAGATAGACTTCAGATGTAGCGCAGCAACAGCACACTTGCAATGGCTTCAGAGGAAACTAGAACAACTCGACAATCTCTCAAAATAACTTCTCTGAGCACTTGTGGAATTCAATACCGAATTCTTTCAGTTCTCAATGCCCAAGGGCCTCTATTTATAGGCTGTGGAGCAGAATGGGCGACTGTAGTGATATGTATGGACGCTGTCCGGACGGTGGACATAAGCTGTCTGGATGGACAAATATGCGACAGGATTTTCCGAGAATTTTGCTAAAAATCTTTCCTATTTAAGAGCCGCGTCCAGATGGTGAGACACAGTTGTCCGGACGGTCGCACGTCCGCTGCAAGTAACTTCCATATAAGGCTTCGCGTGTCCTGACCATGGGGGATGAACGTCTGGACGGCTGAACTTCAACACGCAATTTCCATATCTGCTATGCGCGCGTTCGGACCAAGGCTGACAGACGTCCGGACGGTTGAAGTCGAATCAGCAATTTCCTTAAATGTTGAACCCGCTTCAGGACCAAGGCTGACTGACGTCCGGACGGTGACATTTGAATTGCGATTCTTACATTAAAGAGACGTGCGTCCGAACGGGATACCACATCGTCCGAACGGTTGAATCAGTCTTCCCATATTTAAACTTGGAAAGAATCTAAAGCTGGTCGAGTACTGAGAGACGTCAAGACGGGCTGTTGAGATGTCCGGACGGATGCAAGCTGGATAGAAACTTCTCGACACAGTGGAGGGTCCGAACGGAAATGCACGTCGTCTAGACTGATGATGCTTGGTCTGTTTGGCATCCGGATGTTATGACACGTCGTCCGGACGGATGGAATAGGGGACAGATGAGCGTCCAGACGGGATGACACGATCGTCCGGACGGCTGACAGGGAACCGATTTCTTCGATCTTTCACACAGTGCAGAGTCTTCTGAGAGTGCTCTGAATAGTGGAATCCCTATTTACAGCATCTTTACACACAAGTGATTTTGTCCAGAATGAGGCCAAAATACTAACAAACTCCTCCTTTGGCCATTCTGGGACAAAAATCACTTGACCGGTTTGGAAATACAGTCCCTGTCCAAAAATAAAAATTACTCCCCCTTTTGTCACAAAGGGACAAAGGGTAAAATAGAATAATAAAAACACCAACTGTAATAAAAATTACTCCCCCTAACGGTCTCAGAAGGACCCGGGTAAACAGAGTAATATAAGTCAAAATGTTTAATATAAGTTAAATGTCTCAAACAAAAAGACAACAAAAACAAAGCAAGAGAAAAAAAAAAATCAAACATCCTCAGGCACGGGTGCAATCCTAGCTGCATCATCCTCATCATCACTACTGCTAGGGTGATGATACTTCAGGCACTCCTGAAGGTCCAGCTGGTTTTGCTCTACACGCAGGTTGATGGAGTGTATCTCCTGCTGCATGGAGGACATAGTCACCTTCGTAGCGCTTATCCCTCCTTGAATAGCAGCAAGAGCCTCCATGATCTGTGAATAGTTGATCTCCGGCTCAGATGGCGAGACGGTCTGGGAGGATGAAGCCATATCAGGAAAAGCAACAAGCATGGCAGCAACTATGGGCACCTCATCATCGGAGTCATCCCTCAACAGCTGTGCATTAGACTTCATCAATGTCTGCTTGCTGATGGGCTGCTAGATCTTCATCTTTGGTTCGCCAGTGACATTGACTCCCGACTGAAGGATAATCTGAGTGAGCAAGCAGCCAAAAGGGAGACCGGCATTGCCCTCATCACGGGCCTCCAACATAACACCCAGAATATGCTTGCACAAGCAGAAAGGCAAGCGAAGATGAACTGCATAGACAAACTGGGCCCGTTTCAGGATCAGATCACTGCGCCGAGCAACAGGACAGATGTTCTGTTGAATGATCTTGGCCAACATGCAAGGAGGGAGATAAAACACCAATCCTGATGGAGGTAGGACGCTCCTCACCTTGGGGAACAGCATGGAAGAATTCCCTGAGATCATCCGGGGAAGGAGGGAGCACCACCTCATTATATGGACTGGCAGAAATCTCGAGCACCGGGACTCGGATGATGTGACTGATGACTTGAGGATCAACAGTGATGATATGGCCTGCAACGGTGGACTGAAGCACCAATCCACGATCATCATTCTGCACCATTTCCAGGTTGGCGTAGAAGAGTTTTACCAGTCTGGTGTACACCACACAGGCACAGCTGTGTAGATATCCCTAATTGTATGTCTGGATACTGGCATGGATGCTATCATGAGGCAGCACCATGATATCAGAACGGATGACATTCCGCTCAGCAATGACTGTGCGGTCCATGGTCTTGGCCTGGAGTGTGGCCCTATCTTCCACAGTCCTCTGGCGGACCCTGTGCTGTGGACTACTAGAAGACATGATTCTGCACAAGAAACCAACAAGATTTGCAACAAAAATCCAAAATAATAGTCTTGTTAGGTCATGAAAAAAACTTGGGCAGAATAACAGCAATAAAAAGGATTTTCGCAAAAATTAAGACAGAATTTAGCACAATTTAGTTCTAAAAGCATCATCACAAATAATTCCAATAAGACAAATATATGCATCATATAACCTCAAAAACATTCCTTAAAATTCTAACAGTTTAAAAATAAATAAACTGAAAAGAAAAAGAATAGAAAAACACCTGGAATGTGAGAGAGAATGCACAAAAATATAAGCAGGGATAAGACCACTCCAAAAAGAAAACACCAAAGGAGTTACTCACAAAAAAAAAAAAAAAACTAAGAAGAGATTTTGTGGGGGATGAGAAGGAGTGCGGCAGTCTAGGCCATATATAGCCTCTGTGGGGTCCCCGTCTGGACGGTGTATTAATGCCATCCGGACGCGCTTTGCCTCGAAAAAGAGCAGACTGGTCGTGCGTGTCCGGACGATTAATCTTAACTGTCTGGCCGATGCTGGCCGCGCCCGTCCGGACTCAAGCAGGTCTTGTCCGGACGACTGAGCTCCATCTCCGTTCGGACTCCAAGAGAAACCGTCCGGACAACTAATTCATCCGGATGCCTAGAGAGACCGTCTGGACGCTCCACACTGAAACATCAGAAAAATGAGGAAAAATTCACAGAAATCAAAATTTTCAAGTTAGTTTCAGAACACGCATGTATAAACCACTGATAACACAATCAAAAAGCATCTCAATACTAAACAGAGATATAAAAGAGAGTTGAGAATTCAATTAGCACAAATAAATTCCTAAACATGCAAAATTCAAACAGCCAATCTCAACTCATGTAATGCGTGTGTGTGTGAAGACAAAAACCCACAAGGTAAGACTTTCGATGACATGACAAAGAGCAACCGGATGTCCTAGACAAGAGAGAAAATTAGTGACAGATTAATCAAAAGTCAAACCTTATATCTTACTAGGGCTTAGCCACCCTCATCTGATACACTCCCCCTAAGATGCAGCCCCTAAATATTTTACTTGTATCATGAAGGACAAAGTAAATGTTTTACTTGCACGTAGAGGGCAAGGCATAAATCAAATTTAGCACAAAAGTAGTGAATAATTAAAGCACAGAATTCATATGATTGACTGCTTGATTCTTATGGTGCTGCAACCTAGAAAGAATGTCAGAATTTTTAGGTTCAAGGGTCAACTAGCATATGGTCAATTTGACCATCTTATCAAAGGCTTCTTCTCTTATCCATAAATTCTAGAAACAAAAAGTCAGAGAAGGAAAGATGTACCTTTTAGGGGAATCGTGGATAGTGCACATTTTTCATCGCATGAGAAAAGAAGCTATCTTACTTTTGCATATACAGGAAAACACTTGGCAAATTTTAGTCAGAAACTCTCAAGTATATCTAAGCAAAGTAAATTAATACCCAAAGAATTGAGATATCATAAGAAAATACATGCAATATCTGATATGCCAAGAAAAAAAATATCCTGCAAAAATTTCCCCCAATTTATTTTTTTTATTTATTTTTTTTATTTTTTATTTTTTTTTAAAAAAAAGCACAAGAAAAACAAAACATGCAATATGGAAATGACATCATATGCAAAGCAAAATCAAACCTGATGATGCCATTACAGAAAAATAGTCGCTCGACCTGCTTTTTCTGTCTTCCCCAATAAATCCCTGCAAAGATCTCCAAGCAAAATATAGAGGGCAAAACACAGTACCACTGGTTCCTAGATTGCACATATAACAGAAAAATAAGAAATCAAACCTGATGCCACAGGATTAGGAACCAAATCCTAGGCATGAACACCTGAACCTGCTAGGTGCGTCTGTTCCCCCTCATAGGGTGGTTGTCCTTCTTGATCCAAGCCTGCCTTCCTGTGGGTGGTTGCTGGTATGACGTCATCATCCACTCCATCACATTCTGTATCTAGATAGGTGGCTCATTGTGGTGTTGATCAGCTTCCACCTTCTGTGGCCTTTTAAGGTGCTTGGCCAGTGCGAACCGCTGCTGAGGCCGCTGATGCTGAGATGCCTGGACCCAAGGAGCATGAGACCAAGGTGCTTGATATTGATGAGCTTGATGTCTTGGTGCTTGTCTCCATGGTGCTTGATAAGGTGCCTGATGCCATGGAGTCTGATTCTGGGTCGCAAGTCTAGTGCCATAATGAGCTTGTCTGGGCACTTCTTTCTTGGCTTTGGCCTTTTGTGCTTTCAGGAGGGAGCACTGAGGACGAACATGCCCACTTAGACCGCAGTGATGGCATATGGGAGGTCTTTTGATGGAATGAGGCTCCTGAGTGCCTGGAACATCATCGTTGACCTTGTCCTTCCCTTTATCTTCAACAGTGGGAGGAGGCTTTGGGATTGTAGGTTTTACAAACACAGCCTTTGAGGAAGAGGGAGCATCAGAAGAGGGAGCTACATACAGGAGACCAGTCTTGTCAGTTGGGCTCTTCTGGATAGACAGCATATGAGTCAGCTTCTCATCAGTGACACACTCTAGCTGGAGCTGTGTCTCTAGTAGCTTTTCCTCGAGATCTTATATTCTAAGCAGCAATGAACTCTTCTCAGTCTGCAAATTGTTCAGATCATAGAGGTGCTGCTTACGACCTTTCCTCAGCTTCTCATACTCTAAGTAAAGTGTCTTGTAGGCCTCCTTTAGCTCTTCCCCATTGTCACTGTGCTCAGAGTAATAAGAGTCTTCTTCTTCAACGTGTGGGGCTACAAAGGCCAGAAATTTCTCAGACTCTGGAGCTTCTTCTTCTGACTCCTCACAGAGCATGGAGGGCTTTATCATTGGAAAGCCATGCATTTTTCTGAGGGACTGCCTCGAGGGTTGCATCCGCTGGTTTAGTCCAACCAGTTTCAACAATACTCCAGCAGTCAATAGATTTTAAAAAGAAACGCATCCGGGCTTTCCAATAGTCATAGTTCGTACCATCAAAGACAGGAACAGAATTAAGAGTTTGAGACATATCAATAATATAGAAGTCAAAAATAACACTCAAGAATTAAATCTACACGTAGTGTATCAAGCTCTGATACCAATTGAAAATTGAAATTTGACTTCTAAAAGTAAATAGCAAGTGTGTGCACAAGTGTTAACAAAAATAAGCACAGCGGAAAATAAAAGACACAAGGATTTTTGTTAACGAAGTAGAAAATCAATCAAGAGAAAAACCACTCCGGGGCAGCCAAACCTAGGAATTCCACTATTCAGAAGACAAAGCTAGATACAAGATAGTAACACTCACATATACCCGATGCAGTGGTCGTACCTTGCTCTCTAACGTGTAACCCAACACGAACGCTTCTCAACCAGGTCTCCTACCTGAAGGGGTCTTCAATGGAATCCTTTACCTTAGGGCCAACCCCTAAGATAGACTTCAGATGTAGCGCAGCAATGACACACTTGCAATGGCTTCAGAGGAAACTAGAACAACTCGACAATCTCTCAAAATAACTTCTCTAAGCACTTGGGGAATTCAATACCGAATTCTTTCAATTCTCAATGCCCAGGGGCCACTATTTATAGGCTGGGGAGCAGAATGGGCGACTGCAATGATATGTACGGACGCCGTCCGGACAGATAACTGTGCGACAGGATTTTTTGAGAATTTCGCTGAAAATCTTTCCTGTTTAAGAGCCGCGTCCGGACGGTCACACGTCTGCTGCAAGTAACTTCCATATAAGGGTTCGCGGGTCCAGACCATGGGGGATGAACATTTGGACGGCTGAACTTCAACACGCAATTTCCATATCTACTATGCGTGCGTCCGGACCAAGTCTGACAGACGTCCGGACGGTTGAAGTCGAATCGGCAATTTCCTTAACTGTTGAACGTACGTCCGGACCAAGGCTGACTGACGACCGGACGGTGACATTTGAATTGCGATTCTTACCTTAAAGAGACGCGTGTCCGGATGGGATACCACATCGTCCGGACGGTTGAATCAGTCTTCCCATATTTGAACTTGGAAAGAATCTGAAGCTGGTTGAGTACTGAGAGACGTCCGGACGGGCTACTGAGACGTCCGGACAGATGCAAGCTGGATAGAAACTTCTCGACACAATGGAGGGTCCGGAAGGAAATGCACGTCGTCCGGACGGATGATGCTTGGTCTGTCTGGCGTCCGAACGGTATGACACGTCGTCCAGAAGGATGGAACAGGGGACAGATGAGCGTCCGGACGGGATGGCACGATCGTTCGGACGGTTGACAGGGAACTGATTTCTTCGATCTTTCACGTAGTGCAGAGTTTTGAGAGTGCTCTGAATAGTGGAATCCCTGTTTACAACATCTTTACACACAAGTGATTTTGTCCATAATGAGGCCAAAATACTAACAGTTTGTCATCCACGAAACCCCAATTTCTATCTTTAATTTGTGTCCACACTGGAATTATTGTGATTGAGCTCATATTTGATATTAAAAGTTCAGCATTCACAGATTCAAGTCCATTCACCTCATCAGATGGAACGACCGCTTTTTCTTCCTTTGTGTTTTGAGGTGGCAAAATATCATATCTTTATATAGTGTATACATGTATATATTGTTTTTATACACCTTAACCCTAGATTGATGTTATATATAGTACTATACGTAGGGTTAGGGTTTACAATTGTATGCTATATATAATATAGTTTAAATTTAACAACTTTTAATACTATATACATGTATATATTCCTTTTATATACCATACCCCCAGATTAGTGCTATATATAATACTATACGTAGGGTTAGGGCTTACAATTGTATACTATATATATAATATAATTTAAATTTAACAACTTTTAATACTATATACATGTATATATTCTTTTTATATGCCCCAACCCTAGATTAGTGCTATATATAGTATATGTAGGGTTAGGGTTTACATTTCTATACTATATATATATATATAATATAGTTTAAATTTAACAACTTTTAATATACTATATATATAATATATATTCTTTTTATATACCCTAACCGTAGATTAGTGCTACATATAGTATACGTAGGGTTAGGGATTACATTTGTATAGTATAGATATAATATAGTTTAAATTTAACAACTTTTAATACTATATACATGTATATATTCTTTTTATATACCCTAACCCTAGATTAGTGATATATATAGTATACGTAGGGTTAAGATTTATATTTGAATAGTATATATATATAGAGTATATAAATTATGTATTTTGTTTTATATGTATTAGTGCTATATATAGGGTATAAAGCCTACCCCAACATATACACTATATATAGAATATATATACGCTATAGTTAGGGTTTAAAATTTTATATTATATATATGTATAAATTTATATGTACTATATATATGTGTAAATTAATGTTATCAACTTTTAATATATATATATATATAAACCTTAACCCTCTCCTATATACTATATATAGCAAGTATGGTATATAGGCTAGGGTTTGGGTTTAAACCCTATATATATATATATATATATTTATACTATATATTTAGTACTAAAAAAATGATTTAAAAGAATAAATATTGGTGACGTGCCATAAGTGGGATGTCACAATCTTAGTGACGTGGCATTTTGCCACGTCACCAATTTATTTCATGGGGCCAGGCGTCCATGTGCGCGAGATAAAAATATGTGACTTGCCATTAGTGGCATGTCACAATTTTCATGACGTGGCAAAATGCCACGTCACCATTTATTTCATGGGGCGCGCATGCATGTGTGTGGGAAAATAATTTGAGTGACATGGAAAATGCCACGTCATTGATTAGTGACATGGCATTTTGCCACTTCACCAATTTTTCTTGGGGAGGTGTGCATGAGCGGGGAACAATGCAGCGCGTCCCCCCCTTTTTCTCGAACTGTCTGTACTCTCTCTCTCTCTCACTTTACTATCTCTCTCATTCTTTCTCTCTCTCTCTCAGACCGCCGGCAACGCACACTCACCGTCGATGACCACAGTACCAGTCGGTAAGTCCTCTCTCTCTCTCTACCTCTCTCATTCTCCCCTACATGTGCGTTCTCTCTCTCCCCCTGCATATGTGTTCTGGTTGCTAGCTAGCTGGATGATGGCTATGTTTGGCAAAAGCATGCCAGGGACAGAGTAATGGGAGAGAGAGAGTTTACATTTTTTTATTTTACTTTTACATTTTCCAATAACAATCAACATCAAAACATTCCAACTTTTTCTACTTTTTATATTACATCAATAAATTTTTTATTATTATTCAAATAAAAAATTCAGTACAATACAAAATTTTTCCACTTTTCTATACAAACACTTTTTATTTTATATCACATCTATCACTTTTTATAATTTCAAAACTAACTACTCACTAACAATCCACTATTCTGTCCATGTCATGCCTTTGCCAAACATAGCCGATAATTTTTTTTTTATTGTACTTTTTTTTTTGCAAGACCCATTAAATTGAAGACCATAGTATTTTGCATATTTTGTGGATGTTTTTGTTTTTGTTAAAGTTTGTGTTTGTGATTGATTTTTTTTTATTATTATTATTTTTAATTTCCGATTGCTAGCTTCGATCCATGTATATTTGGTGTTTTTTTGCAATTTAATTATAAGTAGTAGCTATTAATAAATAAAAAGGGGTTTTTGATGAGAGCATATATACGCATTTGTTTTCATTACTTAGAAGAATTTTATAAAGAAACCTTAAGAGTATAGTTCTTAGATAGAACTCTTTAGTTGCATCTATGTGAAGAATATTTATGTGATAGGATTGTTGGTAGTGTGATCTCTGTTTATATTTTAATGACTGTCCTATTATGTATATGGATTATAATTGTCTTGGAAGACAGAACTACGCCGCCTAGACGGCACCCAATGTATGATGTTAACCAAGAGGCACCTCACCATGAAAATGGTGATAAGGAACTATCACCTCCACCTCCACCCCCACCTCCACAATTCAATGACGGAGTACATCCGGCCTTAATACAATTTATGACAGACATGACGAGGCACCTTGTTGATGCCGTGTCACAAATTCCACAACTAGTTGAACGAGTCGAACACATAGGCTATTCCCTTCGCAATTTCTCTACCTACCATTTCCGTTCTTTTGAAGGCATTGAAGGGCCAAATGCAGCAGAAGCTTGGCTTACGAATATAGAGGTATTGTATAATGCTCTTGGTTGCAAGGATGAACAGAAAGCTAATTGGACTTATTAGGAGATAGTGGAATTCAAGAAAGGTGATGCTAGTTGACGATGCAGTGATTGCATGGGAGTTATTCAAGGTTGAATACAACAGGCACTTTTTCCCCAGAGCCCAGAGGCAGTTGCGTGCGATAGAATTTCAGAACCTCGTTCAAGGTAATATGACTGTAGAACAATATTCTACTAGATTTATGGAATTAGCCAAGTTTGTAGCCAACCTTATCCCCGATGAAGAAACGAAAGCAGAATGATTCGAAAATGGCCTCAATCCTTGTATCAAGGAGAGAGTGATTTGCTTGGAGATAAAAGACTACGCTAGATTGGTAGAAGTGGCCTCGCTCACTGAAAGAGGAATTCATGAGTCAGCAGCAGCTTATGATCTGGAGAGGCGAACAAAGCAACATAAGTCACATCTGGCTAAAAGGACAGCCATAGGATGTGGTTCCAAACCATCCGCAGGAAAGAGTAGTCCACCAGTAGTTGGAAATCAGGGATCTTTCTGCAATGAATGTGGAAAGGCTCACTCAGGAAAGTGTAGAAATGGAAGACCGAATTGTTTTAAATGTGGTAAGCTTGGCCATTTTTCAAGGAACTGTCCTAAGAATTTTACTATTGGAACACAACAACAACCCCAAGGAAGCGGAGCCCAGGTATATTCACTTACTCTTGGAGACGGTGAAGATGAAGATGATAGTGAAGAGGAAAATATCGATGTGGTAGTAGTTACCATTCCTTAAAAAGATAGCATTAAGCATTTTACCTGTGATTTAGGAATTTCTCATTTTGCTTGTTTATGCCAATCACATGAAATTTTATTAAGATTGTATGTGTGACAAGATTAGAATAACACTTTTTATTAATGAGTTAGATGTTTTAGTGCCGAAACCTCCCCACCTAGACAGTAATCTCAATGTAAGTTGGATATAAGACCTGAGATATGGATTGATTTGTCTTAAGCCGTAATTAGAATAAGTAAGGCGAATAGGTTTCAGAAATTGTGACTGACATTCTTTTTTAATGTTTATCTCTATCACTAATATTCGTTTGATTGATTGGATGATTGCCTGTTTACTTTGATGGATTGACCATCGCTGCAATCAAACAGCATCGACAAAGAGGATGATGACGGAAAACTTCTGCGTATTGACAATTCTCATTTTTGGGAAAAGTCAATCTCGTTTAGAGTACATAACTTCATTTGGTTGGAGATTATCCTTGGGAAGCAACAAATAGCAAAGACAGAGTTACGCATCATTAATGCGGATCTCTATGCTCACACCATGAAAGTCAGGTAAGATTTTTATCGGTTGAGTGTACTTAACAAGTACATAATACCGCTCAAGCGCGGGTATACCTTCTCATTTTCGACGACACTTATGAAGAAGAATACGTGGATCTATCAGTCAATATCGAGTAAAGGTTAATACCCCCGTCGCAGTCGGTAGATCGACCCATAAAATAGATCATGGTACTATATAAAATATTATTTTTGAAAATTATAGACTTCTAATTTATCAAGTGTGTGCAATAGTGAAAAATTGAAATTGACTTCTACTAAAAAGCAAGTGTGTGTGTGCACAACGTGTTAACAAAATAATGTTGAAATAAAATAACACAAGATTTTTGTTAACGAAGTGGAAACTCAAGATGAGAAAAACCACTTCGGGGTAGCCAAACCCAGGATATCCACTATTCAAAAGACAAGACTAGATACAAAGTAGTAACACTCACATACCCCTGATGCAGTGGTCGTACCTTGCACTCTAACGTGTAGCCTGACACGAATGCCTCCCAACCAGGTCTCCTACTTGAAGGGGTCTTCAATGGAATCCTTTATCTTAGGGCCAACCCCTAAGATAGACTTCAGATTAAGCGCAACAACAGCACACACATCAATGGCTTTAGAGAGACCAACTCAGCTCACTAACCTCACAATATAGCTCACTAAGCACTAGTGGAATTCAGTACTGAATTCTTGTAGTTCTCAAGCCTAAGGGCCTCTATTTATAGGCTGAGGGTTCAAATAAGCATCTGGCTTGATAAAAATGGGCGACGTCCGGATGGACAACTGTGTGATCGATTTCCCGAGAATTTTGCTGAAATTCTTTCCTGAAATGAGCCGCGTCCGAATGATGGTGCCCTGTCGTTCGAACTATTGCACGCCGCTACAAGTAATTTCCATATAGAGGCTTCACGCTCCCGGACCAGGAGATTGTTGTCCGGACGGTTGATTTGATTCACGCAATTTCCATATCTGTTGTTCGCACGTCCAGACCATGCTGATTGTCGTCTGGACGTCTGGATTTGAATTACGATACTTGCCTTATGGATGAGTGCGTCCAGACGAGAATCCATGTCGTTCAGACGGTTGCAACGATCTTCCCATATTTGTGTTTTGGAAAGAAATCGTGAAGCTTGGTTGAACACTAAGTGTCGTTCGGACGTGCTGCTGAAACGTTCGGATGGATGCAAGCTGGAACAGTTCAAATCTTCTCGACACAGGGGAAGGTCTGGACGGAAAGTTCTCGTCGTCAGGACGGATGATGCTTTAGTCTGATGTGCGTCCGGACGGTATGACACGTCGTCCTGTTAGCTGACAGGGAACCAAAATTTTTGCCTTACAAGTTGTGCAGAATCTTCTAGAATCACTTCTGAATAGCGGAATCCCTGTTAAAAAACATCTTTACAAAGAAGTGATTTTATCCAACAGAATGTGGCCAATTACAAACTAACAAACTCCCATTTTGGCCATTCTGGGACAGAAATCAGTTGACCGGTTAAAAATACAATCCCGATCCAAAAATAAAAATTACTCTCCATTTTTGTCACAAAGGGACAGAGGGTAAAACAGAGTAATAAAAACCAAACACTTCAAAAATTACTCCCACTATAGGTCTCAGAAGGACCAGGGTAAACAGAGTAACATTATCCAAGAGTTTAACAAGAGTAGCAAAATATAAAACAGATGTCTCAAATAAGTAAAACAACAACAAAACAAAAATAAATAAGCTCAAGTATCCTCGGCCATCGGCGCATCGTCCTCGTCATCACAGCTAGACGGGTGGTGGAACTTGAGACAATCCTGGAGATCAATCTGATTATGTTCCACACGGAGGTTGATTGAATGAACCTCTTGCTGTATGGTTGAGATGGACTATTGCATGGATGACATGGAGAGCTGCATAGAACTCATGCCTCCCTGAATAGCAGCCCATGCCTCCATAATCTGTGAATAACTAGCATCTTGCTATGATGGTGGAGCAGTTTGAGATGAAGACGCCACACTCGGTATGCCTACAGGAATAGAATGAGGCGGGGGCACATCATCGTTATCTGGATCATCTCGTCGCAACTGAGCATTGGAGTTCATCAGGGTCTGCTTGCTGATTGGATCCTGGATCTTCATCTTCGGCTCGCCAGCAATACTGATGCCTGACTGTAGAATAATCTATGTAAGCAGGCAGCCGAATGGGAGACCGATATTGCCCTCATCACGAGCCTCCAGAATAACGCTCAGAATATGCTTGCACAGGCAGAAGGGCAAGCGAAGATGGATAGCATAGACAAATTGGGCCCTTTTCAAAATCAGGTCACTGCGTCTGACAACAGGCCATAGGTTGTGCTGAACAATCTTGGTCAACATGCGGTGAGGGGCAGATAAGGCACCAATCCTGATGGTGGTGGCGCGCTTCTCTCATTGTGGAACTATGTGGAAAAACTCTCTGAGATCATCCAGATAAGAAGGAATGACGAACTCATTATATGGGCTACCAGGGATCTAGAGAATAGGTACTCCAATGAACTAACTGATGATCTGGGGATCAACAGTGATAGTATGCCCGCAAACAGTGGACCGAAGCACCAACCCGCAGTCATCGTCTTGCACCACCTCGAGGTTGGCATAGAATAGTCTGACGAGGCTGGTGTAGACAACACAGGCACAGCTGTGAAGATATCCCCAATGATAAGTCTGGATAGTGTCATAGATACTATCCAGAGGAGCCACCATAATGTCAGAACGGACCACATTCCTCTTGGCAATGACTAGTCGGTCCATAATTTTGGTTCTGAGGGCTACCCTACCTCCCTCTGTCCTCTAGCGAACCCTACACTGTGGACTGCCTACAGACATGATTCTACAAAAGACACCAACAAAACTTGCCAAGAGAAATAATTCAAAAGAAATAAATCTAAAACAGAGTGTACCAAACTCTGATACCAATTGAAAATAATTTATTGACTTCTAATTTAAACCAAGTGTGTGCTTGTGCAAACAAATATCTTAAATGCGGAATTTAAATGAGACAAGATATTTATTACGAAGTGGAAACTCTATGAAGAGAAAAAACCACTCTGGGGCAGCCAAACCCAGGAAATCCACTATCCAAAAACAAAGCTAGTTACAAGACACTCGTACTCATATACCCTTATGCAGTAGTCATACCTTTAACTCTGACGTGTAGCCCAACACGAACGCTTTCCAACTAGATCTTCCACCTGAAAGGGTCTTTGATGGATTCCTTTACCTTAGGGTTGACCCCTAAGATAGACTTCACACGAACACTTGAGCACACACTGGCACTAGCTTGAGAGCTAGCGGATCTTCGATTTTCCCTAAACACCCTCTCAAAGCACTATGGAATTCACCATCGAATTTCGTACAAAACACTAGCCTAGAGCCCTCTATTTATAGGCTTCAAAAGACCTCAAAGACTGCTGAGATTCGGACTCTGGTTGGCGACCGTCCGGACGGAAGTTAACCACGTCCGGACGGTTTTCTTCGATATCTTTTCAGAAACAGCGTAATTTTATCTTTATCGGGTTTATGTTCGGACGACTTGACTAAGCATCCTGACGATCTTCGCTAAAATCCTTTTCGCGTTCGAACGTAACTCTGGAATATTCTGAATTACTGGATATCATCCAGACGTGTTCCTGAGTCATTCGGACGGATTGCAAATATTGGACATCGTCCGGACGGCTTACAGAGACTTCCCAAATAGTGTCGACTTCTAAAAACAGACTCCTTGTTGAATACTAATTGACATACCGTCTAGACGGTGTTGCTTTGACGTCCAGACGTCTTCAATGTTTATCTGTAAGACATTTCGGGGGCGTCCGGACGCCTTCAAAGGCTTGTCTGGACGGTTGCACAGGAATTGGCTGGTTTGTCCTGGTTTTTGCAATGGACTCTTCATGGATATCTTCTAGAAGCTTGTGGATAGTTAATGTTTGAATACATGAAGATTCTTGAAGACCGACTGTCTGAAATGAAAACCGATTGTCCTGTTAAAACGCAACTATTACATAAAGTGTTTTTATTTTAACCAGAATATAGCCAATCAAAAATACTAACAAAGGAGACAAATATTTTGTTAATGAAGTGGAAACCCAGTCAAGAGAAAAACCACTTCGGGGCAGCCAAACCCAGGATATCCACTATTTAGAAGACAAGACTAGTTACAAAGTAGTAGCACATAACCTTATGCAGTGGTCCTATCTTGAACTCTAACGTATAACCCAACACGAATGCCTCCCAACCAAATCTCCTACTTGAAGGGGTCTTCAATGGAATCTTTTACCCTAGGGCCAACCCCTAAGATAGATTTCAAATCAGCGTAGCAACAACATCAACGGCTTTGAGAGAGACTAACTCAGCACAATAATTCTAAAATATAACTCTCTAAGCACTAAGGAATTTAATACTGAATTCTTGCCATTCTCAAGCCTAGGGACCTCTATTTATAGGTTGCAGGTTCAAATGAGCATCTAGCTTGATAAACCTAGGCATCGTCCGGACGGACAATTGTGCGATCAGCTTTTCAAAATTTCGCTGAAATTCTTTCCAGATTTGAGCCACGTCCGAACGGTGTTGCCCTGTCGTCCAGACGGTCACACTTCAGCCTCACGCAATTTCCATATCAGGGCTTTGTGCGTCCGGACCAAGGGAATGGTCGTCTGGACGGTTGATCTAATGCACACAATTTCCATATAAGTAGCTAGCGCGTCCAAATCATGAAGGCTGGCGTCTGGACATCTGAATTTTGAATGCGCGACTTGCCTTATGGATGAGCGTGTTTGGACCGGAATCCACATCGTCCTGACGGTTATAGCAATCTTCCCATATCTGTGTTTTGGAAAGAAATTCCATAGTTGGTTGAACACTAAGTGTCATCTGGACGTGCTGCTGAAACGTCCGGACGGATGCAAGATAGAGCAGTTCAAAGCTTCTCGACACAGAGGAAAGTCCGGACGGAAAGTTCTCATCGACCGGACGGATGATGCTTTGGGCAGTTGGGTGTTCGAACGGTATATCACGTCGTCCAAACTACTGCAAGAGATCCGATTTCTTTGACTTGTAGACTGTGCAGAATCTTCTAAAAGACCTCTGAATAGTTGAATGCCTGTTTTCATTACATATAAGCGGTTTTGTCCAACAGAATGTAGCCAATTACAAACTAACAAATATTCTAACAGTTTAACAAAACACTAAAAAGAATAAAGAGAACTAAAAAAAGTATATGGAATGGAGAGAAATAAGCACAAAATGACAAAAAAAAACTCCGAGAAATCGTGAAAAAACTCGAGAAAAACGCACCCAAATGAGACAAAATCAAAGAGATAAAGAAAAGGGATGCGGCGGCTATGGGAGAAAGTGATGCTTTAACCCTGTGGGGACCCCATCCGGACGGATCACTAACTCGTCCGGAGACGTGTTGCCACATAAGCATGCGACGGGCCAAGCACTTTTGGAAATGTACCTTGACTGTCCGGTCGTCTTAGCCGCACCAGTCCGGACGCTTTACATTGAAAAATAGAAACTAAAGGAAAATTGGCAAAAAAATTATTTTCCCTAATGTTAGCTTCAGAACACGCATGTATAATCAATTGATAAAGCAGTCAAATAGCATTGGAAAAATATGCAGAGATATAAAAGAAAGTTCAGAGTTCAATCAGCACAAAAATTACCTGTAGATAGAAATTTTATATAGATTAATAAACTCATGCAATGCGTGTGTGTGTGTGAAGACTTTCTCAATAAGGCATGAAGTTCATTGATATGACAAAAAGTAACCAGATTTTCTAAAAGAAGAGAAAATCAATGAAAGATCAGTCAAAAGTCAAACTTCATTATTTACTAGGGCCTAACTACCATCATCTGATATACTCCCCTTAATATGCAGCACCTAATTGTTTTACTTGTACCATGAAGGACAAGATAAAATTTTACTTGCACCATGAAGGACAAGATATAAACCTAACTTAGCACAGAAGCTGTGAATATAAGCATATAATAGGAAATTCAGAAGAATAACTGCTTGTTTCTTTTTTGTGTTGCAACCTAGAGAGAATGATAGAATTTTTAGGCTTTAGGTTCAACTAGCATATTGGTCAATTTGACCATCTTATCAAAAATATCTCTCTCATTAGAATCTCCAAAAGTAAGAAGTTAGAGAGAAAAAAAAAATGTACCTTAAGGGAGCCTTAGGATAGTGCACATTTTCATCACATGAGGAAAGTAGCTATCCAACTTTTACATGCACAAGAAAAAATTGGCAAATATAATGACATAAACTCTCAATCATATCTAAGCATAGTCAATTAATGCACAATGAACAAGATATCAGGCAAAAATACATGCAATATCTGACATGCTAAGAAAAGAAAAAAATAAAAATTCCTGCATTTTCTCCCCATTTTTTTATGTAAAAAAGATAAACCCATGCTGTATGAAAAAGAAAACATCATAAGATAAGCATGTAAGGTAAGATCAAACCTATGAAGGATCAAAATTACCAATACAGAAAAACAGTCTCCGACATTCATTTTTTGTCTTTCCCATGTATTACCTGCAAAATTCTTGTAGACATGATGGGGGTGATGAGGATCTTGAAACCCTTTTGGTTGTTCTACATACACCTCTTCCTGAAGTATGCTATTCAGAAAAGCACTTTTAACATCCATTTGATACAGCTTGAATCCAAGATGACAAGCAATGGAAAGAAGAGTTCTGATGGACTCTAACCGAGCAATTGGAGCAAAGGTTTCATCAAAATCTACCCCTTCAATTATAGTATACCCATGAGCAACGAGGCGAGCCATGTTTCTGATCATTGTACGATGCTCATCTGATTTATTTTTGAAGATCCGCTTGGTGCCAATGATATTGTGATTAGCAGGTCTTGGAACAAGAGTCCATACATCGTTTCTGGTAAACTGATGTAATTCTTCATGCATGGCAGTGATCCAGCTTTCATCTTGTCGTAGATGACATGGCAGCCCGTGTCCGGACGAGATAAGTTATGCGTTTGGATAGTTACCCTACAGGTTTTAAAATCGCATCTCTTTCTCTAGCCGCCGCACCTCATCTCTTTTCTCTCTGTTTTTCTTGTGTTTTTTATACTTTTTGTTGCGTTTTTATCATGTTTTCTCACAAGTTCTCGGCATATTTTGTCCTCTTGTGCATTTTCGCTCCATTCCAAGTATTTTGTTTCATCTTGTGTACTATTTTTAGTTTTAATTAACTGATAATATTTTAAATATTTTGGAATATATTTTGAGATAATTGTTGCATATTTTTTAGTATGTTCTCTGCATTTGTGACTGAGATTGTTCTATTCGATATATGGACTATTTTGAGTAAAATTGTTGTGTTTGTAATTTTTGGGAAGTCCATTTTACTACCGTTATAATGCCATTTTTTTTTTTTTTGGACTAATAAGAACTAATTTCACTGGTGTTATGTTTTTGGCAAAATGGTTGAATACTCTTTTGCAGAATCATGTCTGTAGACAGTTCTCAGCGTAGGGTCCGATTGAGGACAGATGAGGCTCACGCTGCCTCTTTGGCAAAAATAGAGAACCGGCAGGTTGTTCCAGAAAGGAATGTCCTCAGAGCTGATGTGATAGTTGCTCCTCTGGATTTTATTGTTGATATCATTAAGGACAACCATTGGGGCTATCTCTACAACTGTGCTTGCACAGTTTATCCTAGGCTAGCGAGGGAGTTTTATGGATATTTGGAGGTGGTTCAGGATGAGGACTAGGGAATCATCCTTCAAACATATGTTCAGGGTCACATGCTTCAGATTGATCCTCAGGTGATCAGTGATCTTATTGATGTTCTAGTCCTACCCATTTCAGCCAGTCCCTTCTCAGAGAGTACTTTAATGCCCATCCTCAAGGCCATGAGCGCGCACATGCCTTCATCAAGATTGGTGCCTTTCCTCCCCCGCATCGACTACTTGCAAAAATTGTGCTACACAATCTATGACCCACAACTCGTAGGAGTGAGCTTGTTTTGAAGAGGGCCCAGTTCTTATATGCTCTCTATATGAGGATGCCTTTCTGCTTATGTAAGCACATCCTCAATCTGATGCTTGAGATGAGAGATGAGCACTCTACTGGGCTCCGTTTTGCATGTTTGATCACTAGGCTTATTGTTCAGACTGAGATAGACGTCTTTGCCTAGCCAGTGGTGAGGATACAGGATCCTCTTGGCAGTTAGACTTTCATGAAGTCTAATGCCCAGTTGAGATTTGAAGGTCACGATGAAGCGCCTCAGCCTCCTCCAGTCCAGGTTGAGATACCTACAGGAGCCTTATCATCTCAAACTGCTCCTCCTCAGTATGATGTAGGTTACGCTCAGGTACTGGCAGTTATAAGTGCGATGCAGGGAGATATCAGCTCCATTCAGTGGGAGGTCCGCTCTATCAGCACTCGAGTTGAGTAGTGCCAGCTTGATATCCAGGAGTGCCTCAAGCATCATCATCCTAATGAGGATTGATTTCTTGTGTTTGTTTTGATTTTTTGCTTTATTTTGAGACAGTTGTATTTTTTTTTTTTGGGATGATTGTAATACTTTTAAACTCTGGATTTTATTTATACTCTGTTTACCCTTGTCTTGTTGCTACTTTAAAGGGGAGTATTTGTAGTTTTTCTAATACTCTATTTTACCCTTTGTCCTTTTGGGACAAAAAGGGGGAGTATTTTTTTTATTTTGATCGAGATTGTATTTTTAAACCGGTCAAGTGATTTTTGTCCCAGAATGGCTAAAGGGGGAGTTTGTTTGTTTGTGATTGGCTGGATTCTGTTGGACAAAATCATTTCTATGTAATGTTACTTTTTAATCAGGGATACTGTTATATTCAGAGTCTGCACTTTGGTTATGTACTTCAAGAAGACTCTATGCAGAATTCATGATAGTGAAGTTCAAGTCCCTCACATCCGTCCGGACAACGTGGTATTCCGTTCGAACACTCATCAGTCAAGCAACATCCGTCCAAACAATGAGATTTTTTCATCTGGACTCCCATTTGTATCCAGAAGCTTCGAACTGTTCCAAGTTGCATTTGTTTGGACGTCTCAACAACACGTTTGGACGCCTTTCAGTGTTTGACAAGTAAAAGGATTTCCTTTCCAAACACAGATATAGGAAGACAGCTGCAACTGTCCAGACGACGTAGTTATTCTGTCCGGACGCTATCCTTGATAAGGCAAGACGTGTAGAGGAGTTGCAACCGTCCGGACGTCAGTCTACACTGTCCAGACGCTCAGTTCTTATTATGAAAATTGCGTGCAGCAGAAGTGCAACCGATCGAACGCGACTCTATTCAAGAAAGAATTTCAGCGAATTTGGAAAGCTGGTTGCATAGTTGTCCATTCGAACGCCCTCAGCTACCGTCCAAATGCCGCCTAGAGAAAATCGATTCAGACTTGATTTAGGTCTTTTGTAGCCTATAAATAGAGGCCTCTAGGCATGTAATTTGTAAGAATTCAGTATTGAATTCCATAGTGCTTAAATCCAGTTGCTTTCAAGCCTTTGCCGAAGTGCTGTTGCTGTGTTCGTGTGAAGTCTATTTTATGGAGGAGCCCTAAGGTAAAGGATTTCATTAAAGACCCTTTCAAGTAGGTGACTTGGTTGGGAGGCGTTCGCATTGGGTTAAGCGTCAGAGTTCAAGGTACGACCACTGCATAAGGATATGTGAGTGCTACTGCTTTGTAACTAGCTTTGTTTTTGAATAGTGAATATCCTGGGTTTGGCTGCCCCAAAGTGGTTTTTCTCTTAATTGAGTTTCAATTTCGTTAACAAAATATCTGTCTCTTTTAAATTCCGTATTTTGATATTTTGTTACACGTTGTACACACGTACGTTAAATTAGAAGTTTCTTTAATTTTCAAATTCAACCGTTCACATCCAACAACCATCCAAGCTTACTACGATGTTGACTGGGCAGGAGATTGTGACCATCGTCCCTCCACGGGTGGCTATTGTATTTTCCTTGGAACCAATCTCATTTCATGGAGCTATCGCAAACAAAACATTGTCGCACACTCAAGCACAGAGGCCGAATACAAACCCCTTGCGAATACTGCATCAAAGTTTTCTTGAATAATGTCTCTATGTTCTAAACTTGGGCTACGTTTCACACATCCTCCAACCCTCTGGTGTGACAACATAGGAGCTACGTACCTAACCTCCAATCCTGTTTTTCATGCACAAACCAAATGTAACACCCCAAATTTTAAGTAATAAATAAAATATCTTAAATTAGAATTTAAGACTGAATAAAATAGACAAGTCAATTGGCGGAAACAGTGAAAGCAGCGCAAGAAAGTCAAAAAAGAGTTCCAGAAATTTGTCCGAGAGTCCATTAAGGCGACGCAGGAGTCCATGAAGGCTAATCACAGGCAGTTTCAAGAAGCTCAAAAATCTAATTTGGAAATGCAGAAACATTTGCAAGATTCCCAGTCCCGGGCAGTAGAGGATATGCAGTTGCAGTTCCGAGAAGTTGAAGAAGACATCAAAAAATTGGTTCAATTCGACGTTCCTCTTACTAATGAAAATGAAGTTAGTATGGATATTATGGAGCCTGGATCTTCAGGTGGCGGGGGTAGGAATTCCCAACCTTGCCAAATGAGGGTAGACATTCCTAGTTTTGATGGTGAAAATCCATCCAATTGGGTATCTAAGGCTATTCAATACTTGGATTACTATCAAATTCCTGAGAATCGAAAAATCAAAGTAGCTTCTTTTTATATGGAAGGGATTCCTTTAATATGGTTCTAAAATGGGGAGGATAGTGGGCTGTTTCCCGATTGGGATGCTTTTGTGAGGGAATTGCACACCAGATTTGGTCCATCAACAATTGAAAAGTTGGAAAAAGTTTCTGGTGAGGAAATTCAAGAAGCACGAAATGAGTCGATCAAGAACGAAGATGTGGCATCCAGTACTACAGTGGAATCTATTGAAACAGAAATTCAAGAACAAGAAGACCAAAGTCAATTTGAAGAAGACAAGCAGAGGAAGCAGGACGACCAGCAATATCAAGAAATCAAGAAAGACTACTTGTTGGAGCAAGGGTTCGGAAAATTTTTTCCAGACAGGGAGGCGTAGAATTGTGATGCTGAGAATGTGTTTGTTAAACAATTACGAAGAAATAGGGATGGTATCTTCTTTCTTTGGTGTGGCAGATGGAATTTTGATCCAGGAATCGAGAAGCGTTTACCGACATCAATCCCTCCTTCAAACCAGCCATTGAAGATGCGGAAGAATGACCTGGTTTGTAGGTTCAGTGGAAATGGGTCGGGTTCGAAAGAAGAGACAGATTCGATGGGTTTTGGTGATGTTGGGCTAGGTGTAATTTTGGTTAAGGGAAAGAAGAGGATGAGAATTGACTTTCGTTTTGGTTTGACATATACAGGAGGGGATGAAGAGGGCAACGGGTTTTTGAGTTTGCTGTTTGGGAGGAGACTTGCAAAGAGAGGAATTGGTGGTGATGATCGAAATAATTGTGTGGTTTTTAAGCATCGATGGCGTTGGAAGATTACAAATAGAAAAAGCCCAGAAGCTCAAGAAGGAAAAAGAAATGGGACGGCAAAGCAAGAGCAAAGCAATAAATTGACAGAGAAGAAGATAGCATTGGGAAGACAAGTTACAGGAAATAGTGTGATAGCTGTCAATTTGGTTCAAGCAAGCAAACTTGTGGCAGATTAATGGTCTGATGCTTAGTGTGTTGTAGTGTGTGCAGCAAATGTAAGGAAAAGTGACAAGTTGCTAAAGGCTGTAGAGAAGTACTGTCAGTTGAAGAGACAAAAGAGATGAAAATTTTTGTAAGTCTACTGGAAGGTAATATTGTCTGATCCAGCTCATTTCCAGTAAAATTCGTAGAGGGCACACAATAGAGAATTCCAGAGGATTAGCGAAGACAATACACGTGGACAGCTAGAAGACATTAGAGAATTTTAGAAGACTGCTTGCGTTTTATTGGTAGTACTTTGCGTTTTGTTATTTCCTTAAGTGGGCTTTTCTTGTAAAAACTACACCTTGTAGGCTAGGTGTTTTGAAGGGGAAGGGAATGTAAGGGAATAATATAGTGGGCTTAACGGGGGGTTAATTACGTTAAGATGGCATGATGGGTTAAACTGTTAGAAGTTAGTTTTAGAACTAGTGGATTGGGTTGTTAGTAGTTAGGGGTAGTTATAGTTGGAAGCTTGTATATAACTCAGGTCCACGAATGAATCTGTATCGAATTTGTCAATGTGTAAACATTGTCCATGGAGTTTAGGCTTTCCTTAAATAAAGCTTGGAGATTCTGGACCTCTCGAAGTGTTCAGCTTGCATTTCATCTTCTTCTATCATTTCCTTCTCATCATCGTCCTTTATCCTTCTCTACAATTTAGCATTACAGAATATATACAGAAAATATAAATATATTACATATGGGAGCCAGGGGGCTCTGCTCCCAACCCCCAAAATTTTTTTCAAAAGAAAATAAATAAAATTTTATCCTTAATTTTGTTTTTTTTTTTTTAATTTTGCCCCCTCAAATTTTTTTTCTTTCAATTTGGCCCTCCCATATTTCCAAGGCTGGTCTGCCACTGCGCCCGAGAGTGAGAGGGAGAAAGATATCAGAGAGACGGGAGAGAGACAGATGCTCAGACAGAGAGAGTGAGAGCCGGAGATTGAGAGAGAGAGAGACCGAGAGATTGAGGGAGATCGGGAGATGGGAGATCCGACCGTCCAGATGAGCCGATGCTCCGGTGGTGACGCTGAGGAGGCCGGTGAAACAGGGTGGACCGATTGCCGGCCGATCTTCCGGTAGTGGTGCTGAGTCGTCGCCGGCAGAGCCAAAGCAGACCCGATCGTGACTTGGAGAAGACCCGAGAACCCGTGCAACCCAGACCAAACCGAGAGAGAGACCCGATTCCCCGATCGATTTCCGGTGGCCGGTGATGCGATTTCCGGCGATTCACCCCTGTGACCGATCTCACTGTTTTTGAGTGGATTTTCTGGTGAAAATCCTTAATGTGAGTTATTCTGTAAATTAGGTTAATTTATTGGTTTAATTTGATGATTCATAGTTGATTTAGTATTTCAGTTTGTTAGTTGATCGGCTGAGCCGTGAGTGGGTTTTGTGTTTTGGCGGGTTGTGGTTGTGTGTACTGTTGACCGGCTGAGTGTGGTTCTTCCTCTGTTTTGGTGATTGGCCAACAGTGTGTTTGGGTGGTTCTCTGATTATGTATATGCGTATATGGATTTTGGGTCCCTGTTTCAGATTATGTTAAATTCTAGGGTTTGGTTGAATTGATTTTTAGTTTGGATTCCTATTACTTGTGTTTATTAAGAATTTCCCCTATTTTGGCTATAGGGTGTACTGACTTGGGATTCAATTGATTGTATGTTGGCCGGTTGGTGTTATGGGTATTTTGAGTGTGGGTATTTTGGTGGAGTGGTTTTGAGGATTGTAATGTCTACCCAATTGAGTGTTGTGATTTTAGGGTTTGGTCAGTTACGTGTATTTTAGGGATGTGTATTTTAGGGATTTTGATAGAATAACTGAACGGATAATTGATGATTTTAAAATATAAAAGCATGACTATCATGTTGAGTTTCTTAAACTCATAAATGATAGATATGAATAATCTTCTAGATAAAGCGATAATTGGATCTATGTGAATATAATTAAGATTTATGAATAATGATATTAATAGCCTATATACGTATATGTATTTATTGCAGCTAACGAGCTAAGAAACTGCTGGGATAATTGTGAGTATTCCACTCACTGAGAATGATATAAAGTCTTTTAATATGATGATATATGAGTTTGTTTAATGGTATGCAATTGTTTAGGTTTAGGCATACGTGTAGGTAAGTGTTTCATAGAATACTTGCTAGGAATGTGGTTGTTTGATTAAGAGGTGATGTTAGTTTGTTTGATTAAGTGGTGATGTTAGTCTGTTTGATTATGTGATTGGTTTGTTTGATGGTATGCAATCGTTTAAGTTTAGGCATATGTGTAGGTAAGCGTTTTCTAGAATACTTACTAGGAATGTGGTTTGTTTGACTGTGTGATTGGTTTGTTTGATTAAGTGGTGATGTTAGTCTGTTTGATTATGTGATTGGTTTGTTTGATGGTATGCAATCGTTTAAGTTTAGGCATATGTGTAGGTAAGTGTTTTCTAGAATACTTACTACGAATGTGGTTTGTTTGACTATGTGATTGGTTTGTTTGATTATGTAGTAATGTTGATTATATTGTAGTTAGTATGTGATATAAATGGTATTGCATATTATACTGTCATAAGATAAGAATCTGTTAATAAGAAGAATTGAAAGTTTGAGTCCTAAGGGATGAATGAAAGAATCAAAAGGATGGTTAAAGTCCACAGTAACAAGAGGAGGGTTAAAGTTCCTTGTATTCAATAAAGAAAAAAGAATGGTTGTAGTTCACGATATGAATATTGAAGTGTCAAAAAGACTATGCATATGAATCCATCATACATCATGTTATAGTATTGTGTATTGTTAAATGTATCAATATGTCGTTATATTATGGGATGCAGTTGACTCACTGTTAGGGCTGAGCATGGGGGGGGGGCGGGGATGAGGATTTTTTGACCCCGCACCCTGTGAAAAACCCCATGCACCCGTGCAAGGTGGGTGGGAATGGGGCGAGGATGAACGGGGCAGGGATCCGCGAGTATGTGGGGATCCCCGCGGGTTTAGTTCCCCCAATAACCAAAAAACCAAAAAACAAGACCCACAATTCAAAATTCCAATTCTTTCCCTTTTCCCACACTTTTTCAGCATCAAAGAAAATAATAATAATAATAAGGGATAATTGCACCGTTGGTTCCTGTGGTATACCATAATTATTTTTCACTCCCTATGGTTTAAAAAGTTCATGAGAGATCCTTGTGATATGCTATAATTACAAATCGATCCCTGGCGTCAAAGTGTTAAAATTTTTAATTGATTCCGTCAAATGCCACGTGTCGCCAATAAGATGACGACACGTGTCCACCGTAATAAAAAAAATATAAATTTATTAAAAAATAAATAAAAATACTTATTTTTTATAAAAAAATTCAAAAAAAAAACAAAAAAAAAAAAAAGCTGAAGGGGTGGCGCGCGGCCACTCCCAAGCCCCAGGGGGTGGCCTTCGGGCCACCCCCAATGGCCTGGGGGTGGCCGCGCGCCACCCCCGGCGGCCTCTGGGGGTGGCGCGCGGCCACCCCCTTGGGCTGGGGGTGGCCGGGCCACCCCCTTTCTCCATTTTTGTTTTTTCTTCTTTTTTGTTTTTTTTTTTTTGAATTTTTTTTTTTTTTTTTTTTTTATAAAAAATAAGTATTTTTATTTATTTTTTAATAAATTTATATTATTTTATTAAGATTAGACATGTCAGCACCACGTGTCACCAATAAGATGACGACACGTGGCGCTGACGTGGCATTTGACGGAATCTGTTAAAAATTTTAACAGAATTTGACGCCAGGGATCGATTTGTGATTATTGCATATCACAAGGACCTCCCATGAACTTTTTAAACCATAGGGAGTGAAAAATAATTATGGTATACCACAGGGACCAACGGTGCAATTATCCCTAATAATAATAATAATAAAAAAAAAGGAGGGGCGGGAAAAGAAACTAAAATTTGAAAGAGCAATTCTTGAAGAAGAAGAGAGCAGAACCTGGAGAAGAAGAGAGAGCAGTACTTGAGGAAGGCTTTGGAGAAGAAGAAGAAGAAGAAGAGGGACTAAAATCACACCCCCTTCTGATTCGCTTGGGAGACCCATATGGGGAAACACTTCTTGACAAACTCCTCCCTCAAGCAGGAGGTGACCTAGCTCTTCTTGATTCAGTGAAGAAGAAGAGAAGAAGAACGGTTACGGCGCTAGGAAGAAGAATCTAGAAGAAAAGAAAAGGGAAATATGAGAGAGAGAGAGAGAGAGAGAGAGAGAGAGAGAGAGAGAAAGAGGGGCGGCACTAGAAGAGAAGGGTTAACAAATTAGGGTTTTTTTATTTATTTATTTATTTTTTTTTTTTTTAAAAAATTTACACAGGGAGGGGCGGGGATCCGTGGGGAAAAAAAAATAAAAAATAAAAAACCCGTGCCCCGCCCCGCCCCGCCCCGCCCTGCACGGGTTGGTTAAAATCCAACCCCTATCCACGAAAAAAACACCAAAACTCGCATTTTTAGGGGCGGGGCGTGGGGGGGTGGGGGGTGCGGATTGGGGCGGGTTCGCGGGTTTTTGCTCTTCTCTACTCACTATTCCGACAGTATGGAATTGTGGTGTTAATCACAATCACATACAAGTTTATGCAGGTCAGGACGAAGGATAAAGTCATTAGGATTGTTAGGTTTAAGAATGAGACATTTGTATTATTATTAAGTGCCGCATGTGGCACATATAAGATATTTGATTCTTTTTATTGTATCAGAACTAATGGTTTGTATTTTAATATAATGAGATAATTTAGTTAGCTCTGACGTGTAATGGTTTCTAAGTTTTTAAAGAAAAAAATGTATTCCGCTGTCAATTTATACTTTGATGATGTACCTATCAAAAAAAAAAAAAAAAAAAAACTTTGATGATGTCGTTGTTGTTGATGTCATAACGACACGTGGAAATCAAAATTTTCACTTACACATTTTTATAAAAAGCGGGTCGTTACACCAAACATGTCGAAATTGACTTTCATTTTGTTCGTGACATGGTTGCTGAGAAAACACTTCGCATCCAATTCATCTCTAGCAAAGATCAACTAGTGGATGTTTTTACAAAGCCCCTCTCATTCGCATTGTTTGCTTTACTTCGTATCAATCTCAACGTCCTTTCTATACTGTTGAGATTGCAGGGGCATGTTAAAGACATATCTAGCCCTAAGCTAGACATGTGTTCCCAAGATAAAGATGCTACATCTATGCGTTCTGAAGACGAAGATAAGAGCTAAATGATAGGAGCTAATGATAAGATAATTAGTTTGAATTCAAATACTTAGATCAGATTGTAATATTTCATTCTCATCACAACTGTACTCTCCTACTCTCATGTAACTACGTTCCATTTTCTCTATATATACAAAGCGCCTAAACCAACATTTTGTAAGGTAGCAACACGCCCAACATTAGTCTATAAACTTTATAAAGGGCTTTTTCACCCTAATCTCAAATCCCAGCTTTCTATTACTTTTCTTCCAAGATTTGTTACAAACAAACTGATCTATCTTCATTTTGGTAATTTCTGTCTTCTACTCTTCAATTTCATTGTTTATCGTTGAGTTTTGTGTTGGTAGATGATGTTTTGAGCTGGGTTTGCAAGTATTTTTAGAGCTTCACGGGTCTTCGAGTGATTGAGTCAACGGTTTTCCATTGTCGACTTTGTTCATGTCTCACGCGGAGCAAAGGAGCTGCCGTCATCAATTAGAAATTGTAAGCCTATTTACCTTCTTTTCTTTTTGGTCTACTAGGAACCCTAAATTCCCACCCCGCCCTGCCCCGACCTACCTGGAACCCTGCAGTTACTGTGAATAGTAGCCAAGCCACATGTAGGGTTCTTGGAACCTAATGTGCAAATTTTAATAATCGCAAGCACACAAATCGTTTGCAATATAGTGTAAGTGCAAGTGCGATGTCGAATTCATAAGGAATTACATTGCAAAAATTAATTTCTATTCAAACTAATTCTATTTTAACCCAGTGCTGAGTTTTTGAGATTTTTTTTATTATTTATTTATAAAACAAAATAATAAATTAAATTAAAACTGAATAAGAACAATTAAAAAAAAAAAATACTAAGGTTTTAGAATGCACCTTGCCATATCAAACAACACATTCTTGTATTTTATTCATACACCTGATAAACAATTATGTCTTATTGATCGTTCAAAGTCCCAAAGAAAATGCATATTAAATTATTCAATGAATCCAACCATTAAATAAATCACAACGAATGTCCAATTGAAATTAAATCATCCAATGTATCTGTTTTGACAAATAATTCACAATGAATATCATCTTTCAATCAAATCATTCGATGTATCCATCGGTTAAAACATATTGAATATCCAATTTTTGTAAATGAACATTCAATCAAAAGACATAAATCAAATAATTCAATTTGGACTTGAACAATTTAGTGGTAAAAAAAATTCGGGATTATAGAAATAAAATAACAAGAATATAATTGTAATCAATGGCGAGGTTTCATTTTCGACCTTAGTTAAAAAATTAACCTCTCATAATTGAAAACGACGAGCTAAATTTTATTAAAATAAAATAAAATAAAATAAAAGACTTACAAAAGAAAATGTTGCGAGAAAATTGAAGTTGCTATGCCGCCTATGTACAAGAGAGGCCCCCTACACCTTTACAAGAGCAAAGACAGCATAAATATATAGTAAACCCCTAGGGTTTTTGGGCTGCCAGCCCGCCAGGTCATAGAGAAAACATGCGAATGAACACTAACTCTCTTGCGCGCCTCAACACGTTCGTACTCCTGATTTCTCGGTGCTGCCTTGGAAAGAATTGATGTGCTGCCTCAATCGGTGCTCTGCAAGTATGGAAATAAAAAAACGTCCTCCAACTTATTAAGAGCTGCTGCCTAATTCTGGAATGAATCGTGCGTTGATTCGGTGCACGGGTCTGCAGTTTCACTTGATTGTTTGGTCTGCCAGTAATGGAAATAAGCTTGGGTTTTGGTGCATGCTAAACACGTGTGGCGCTGCATGAATTCAGTGCTTCAGCTTTGGAAAGAGATCAACTTGTGTTTTGTGTCTCTCGGTACTCGCCAGGTTTGGAAATAAGAGATTATTCTGTCCAATTTTGCCGCACGACGTGTCCTCCTAATTATTGCTGCCAATTCACGGTGCCTTCCATGTCTGCACGACGCTACAACATTCACAAGAGAGAACAAAAACTTCCATTTTCGCTATTCGGTGCTTTAATTTATGGAGAGAACATGCCCATTTCGGTCTTCCCAGGTCTAGATCGAGACTGACGTGTCTTGATAAAAATATGGAAAGAAATTATGTCTTCGTGCTGCCCAGTTATGGAAGGAAATCTTGCCTTGCAGATTTGGAGAAAACGTGCATTTGGTCTGCCTGTAGCTGTGCGTTTGGTCCCTCTTAAGACAAGTAGACAACGTGTCTTTCGGTTCTTGCCCAACTCTCCACGTAAATGATTCAGTTCTTAAACTGGAAAGTAATTAGTCTTGGAAAGAATCACATGCATGATCAATTTGGTGCCCAACTCTGGAACGCATGAGTGGCTCTAGGCTAAATAGAACGTGTGTTTTGCTGCCAGGTTTGGAAGGAATTTGGTGCTGCCAATATTGGAAAGAAACACGTGCCTTTATTTCTGCCTCAGCTGTGATTTCCGAAGGTGCATGCGTTGTCAATTAAATCTGGAGATAGAAACGTGTGTTGCCCAGGTCTGCTGCAAGATATTATGGAAAGACATGTTTCGGTCTTGAACTGGAAAGAATTGCACCTCCCATGCTCACGTCGGCTCTAGGTCTTCAAATGCTGCACTTTCCTAAAAATACATGTCTCTCGGTGCATGCTTTGCTTAGACCAGCTGCCAGTTCACGTGCTTGAGAAGAGTTTGTCCGTGCATATCTATCTTGGCTGAGACGAATATTTTTCCATGCATTTTCCTTCCATTTATGTCTAGGATTCTGCCCTTGTAAAATCAGAGACAGTCAATTGAGCTATCTCTGCAATTAAGTGCCCCGTCCCAGATGAAAGCAGTCTAACAAGGTCCACAATCAACCATTGATTTTCTGTTTCTTTGCAATTTCACATAAAATACTGTCACTTTATCTCAATGACTTGCAAAACACTAAAACTAACCAAAAATATTAGAAAATAACATAGCTAAAAGTTTAACAAATGCAAATTAAGGGGTCCAAATATACAATATTTGACACTCATTAGAATCTACACTGTGCGGGTGCCACCCCATGCCCACCTCTATTAATAACATAGCGGCTATATTCTACGGCTGATCGCATCCGCCCTTTGGCATGCCATACAAGCGTATCTCCCAACACATTTATGTGAATCTCATCCAATTGGTCAACCAGATACTTGGAAAGAGTTAAATAGAGTTAGCATAACCAACCATGAGGGAATAAAAAATGCTTATTTGTCTTATATTATCATATAGAACATAAATCTTATGTATTCATGGTACCAACCACATAATTGGTCTCTATGCCTATGAAGCAATTCATTATTTGAATGGCATTCCCTATATTGTGTTTGCCTTAGCGTCTCCAAGTGCATACTACGTTTAATCCAAAGGTAAAAGTTACAATCAACTGTATAATCTGAGGGGGATTTAAAATTAATAATGATACTCACGTTCGAAATTGAAGGAGCTCGTTGGAGTTGGAGTTGGAGTTGAATAGAATATATCTATGTGCCTGTATCAATGTGTTTCCATCGAGGTTGATAGGAGTGATCGGCCCTCTAGATTCATCAGGGTTCCTTGGAGGCTTATTGTGGAATGTTTGAGTGTTAACTAAATACCGCGAACAAAATGTCAATAGTTCGTCCGCAATGTAACCTTATACAATAGAGCCTTCCAGTACAACTCTGTTGTGAACTATAAATTTGTATCGACCCTTGCAATGTGTGTGTGTGAGAGAGAGTGAATCATAAAATTTTCATAATAAAGACTTAGGTAGGTTGAAGTACTGAGTTGTGAGAAAACACCGCGCGAGTTTTGAAACGTTAGGTTCCTGAAAACAAAGTTAGGTATGTGAATAATTCATGTCCCTTTTAACTGTGTAAACAACGTGAATACAACCACTATGTTTATTCACGTCGCTTACACAAACATAAACGACGTGAATTATTCACTTCGTATACAGAAAAGTCTTTCAAAAAGGTCATGAAATTACTTCATTTTTAATAAAGGACGCCAATAATTGACATTGTTTATTCTAAAAAAACGACTTAATAAAGTCATTTCATGTCCTTTATGGTAAAAGGACGCTATATTTTTAAACTTTTTGTCATTTATAAATAAAGGACGTCAAAATTACACTGTTTAAAAATAAATGAAATCAACTTACAAATTAATAACACTTGCTTAAATTGACCCAAAAAAAAAAAAAAAAAAAAGGACATAAAATGCCGGTTGTTTGTGGTGTACCTCTTTCGATAGTTTTTAAAACCGAGATTGTCATTTGATAAAATTACAAACCACGTGAACCAAAAATGTATTTAATCCTATATGTTTTTTTTCTTAAATCTGTACTTATCCTAAAAATATATTTAAATATTAATTAAGTAATAATATTTTACTTTGATTTCTACATTACATTTTTTATGTAAAAATCATTCTTCTCACCTGTTGGGATGCATAACTATTAATTAAGTTTTTATGTTTAAATTTTTCTAGCATTTCATTTTCAATTGATAATATGGCTAATTCACATAATCCCTTTGATGATATTATCGATCTTAAGTAGGATTTTATCAACTTTAATTTTTTAAAAATGTAACAAGTATTGTCAATAAATTTTTTTATGAAAAATCGAGATGGCAGTGTATGTTGAGGTTTCTATAGCTAGGGTTTTTCTTCTCTCGCTAAAAAAGGATTAGAATTTAAGTCCTAGTGTAATTATGATTGATTAAAAACTACAACTATGGGGCCTAAGTATAAAAATGTGGATGCGGTTATTACTTTTAGGTATCTACATACAGGTGGTTATTGCAGTTATTATCCGCTATCTGCGGATGATGTAATGAACGTTTTGGATTATTATCTAAATCTATATGTAAGATTAAATAATGCAGCTATTACTCTATGCAAGTATAAATAAATTAAGGAAAAACTACATTTAAGCTCTCCAAACTATCAGCCGTTTTTTAAGTAACCCCCTAAACTATCAATACTTACACTATGGCCCTCCAAACTACCAAATAGTACCGAAAAGACTTCTTTTGTCAAAATATTCGTATAATATCCTTGCCACATGTCATATATTCAATTTAGAAATTAAAAAAAATTAAAACAATTTAAAAATAATAAAAATATTAAAAAAAAACTATATATATATATATATATATATATATGAAGAGGTGGCTTGAGCCACCCCTCATTTTTTTTTTAACTTTTTTTGAATATTTTATTTTAAATTTGATTTTTTTTTTATTATTAAATTGAATATATGACACGTGACAAAGTTATTATAGATATATTTCGACAAAATGGGTATTTTTGGCACTATTTGATAGTTTGGGAGGCCATAGTGCGATGATTAGTAGTTTACAGGGCTTCTTCAAAAACGACTGGTAGTTTGAGGGCTTAAATATAGTTTTCCCATAAATTAATATTTTACTTGTTACACAATTTATGATTATCAACCATAGAAGGTCTGTCTCATAGAGTAATCATGATTTGGATTACTCAAAGGAAAAGAAGAAAAGAAGAAAAGAAGAAAATAAATGAGTAAATGTAGTGAGGTATGACTTTAAGATGATAGTGAAAAAAAAAAACATAACATAATCTAAAGGTCCTAACTTACCAAATTCAAGACGACAACATTATAGTGAATTTAATTAAATATATATTATATATAAAGAGAATGAGGATACGGTTATTAATCGTATCTGCATACCCTAAAACCGCTTTCTGCATCCGTATACATTGATAGTAAATGGCAGTTAGGTGCGGATAGCGAATGTGGACAATTATTAGCTGCCCGTATTTTCACCTCTCATGGAGCCCGTACCACATATAGACATTACATATTCAATAGTAATTTTGAAAAAGTGAGAGGATAGAGAACGACAATGTGAGTATGTATATAGCACGTCTATTTTGATTTGGACAAAATTACCCCTAATTGTGCGGCTAGGGTTGATTTTCAATATATATATATATATTCAAACAATTTTAATGCATGCTAATCGTCATTTCCATAATAGGATTTGAATGAAAACACTGCACAATACAAAATCACACGCAAATAATGATGCCTATGTGGCTAGGAGTTTTGTGAAACTAAAATATTATCCCATAATAATAATAATGGCACTTAATGAGTTTGATCCATGTAATCATGCCTTGTTCTTTCACAAGGGTAATCTGAGAGAACTTGTAAAATAAAAATGAAAAATATACCACAAACCATTGCAAGTTAAGATTTATATTGACGACCAAACTGAGAGATGGAGCTCCTTCAACTTCTCAAAGCTCTTTTCTCCCAGTATTCAGAATCCAAATTGACTGGATATAGATCAGCGGCAGAGGTAGAAGAAGCAGTCCATGGGTCATCCATTGAGATACTCTCTGTCTGGCTCTCACTCCTATTCTGTAGTTTACTTTGTTGATATTGCTCCCACATTGCCTCTTTCATTTCATTATTTGAGACACTTGGATCTGAAACCAACCCTGGAACAACAATGTCACCCTCAAGCATGCTCACCACTGCAGACATGGTAGGCCTAACTGCTGCTGAAGTATTGGCGCATAGGAGACCCACATTGATCATCACCATGACCTCTTCTTTCTTGTAGTTTGAGCCCAACCTTGGATCCACTAGTTCCAATAAACTTTCTTTCTCTTTTAAAAGAAGTGCCTGAAAACAGGGAGATAGGAGTAGTGTAAAAAATTTGTAGCCTTAAACTTGGAAAAAACTAGGGATTGGGCAAGAAATTAAGACACTGAGAAATTTTTTTAGACAAGTCTAATTAGCAATAACATGCTACTGGTCAGAAACCTTGTCAACTTTCTTGCTCTGCAAATATGACAACTGGATATTCATCATGAGACAATTCCCTAATCTACTTTTTAAGATTAACAAACACACGGAGAATAAAAATTAACCAAAAGTTTAAAAGAAATAAATGCAAGAAAGAAAGAGGTTCAAAATACCCAATCAAGAAGTTGGAAAGATGTCTCCTTGGCCCGGTAACTAGTGTTGGTCCTCCCACTGACGATTTCCAAGGCAACAATTCCAAAACTATAAACATCTGCTTTGTCAGTTAAATAACCCCGCAATGCATATTCAGGTGCCATATATCCACTGCCAAATCACAAAACAATGGGTAGCATTTTCAGCATCAAGATTTTGTAAAATTACTGATATTAAGGGGGATAATTTTTTTATGTGCCTTATTTTTCTTCTCCTAAACAAGATTTTGTAAATTGCTAATATCAAGATTTTTTTTTTTTTTTCTTGTCTTAGTGGCATGGATAAACAAAAATCAATACCATGAAGTAATCAAGTTAGCTTGTTAAACAATTCAGACAATGAAATTTCTCAAGCTATAATTTTTTTGGTACTATTAAACTTTACTAACAATTCCTCTATTTTCAATTTTCTTTTTGTTCTCTCTTTCTTTTAGTCTAGTGGTATCACATGAAAACAAGAAAAAAGATAATAAAAAACATTGTGACATTAAATTAATACAGAGCAACTCACTAAGTTCCAGCAACTCGGGTGCTTATGTGTGTATTATCCTCTTCATCAAGCTTGGCCAAACCAAAGTCAGATATCTTCGGGTTGAGATTTTTATCAAGCAAGACATTAGTAGCCTTGATGTCTCTATGAACAATCTTCAATCTCGATTCTTCATGGAGAAATGCCAAACCTCTTGCTATACCGACACAAATCTTTTGTCTCATTGCCCAATCTAATTTCAACCCATATTCTTCTGGCCCTTTAATCAATCAAATTAATAAAAAACAATATATGATCGGCACACCAATGACAAAAAATACACAAAAAAAAAAAAAAAAACAATTAAGCTCATGAAGGTAAAAGTTTACCAAACAAAGCACGAGCGAGACTATTATTTTCCATGTATTCGTATACTAGCAACAATTGATTTCCTTCAATACAGCATCCATAGAGCTGAACAAGATGAGGGTGTTGCAAAGCAGAAATCATGCCTATCTCATTCACAAACTCACGATTTCCTTGCTTTGATTTGGAAGAAAGCTGTTTGACTGCAATTCTGGTGCCATCTGACAAAAGGCCCTGCATTTGGGAAACATAAACTTTTGTCATATATGAGTAAGGAACACTTCAAAAAGAGAAAGAACTATAATAAGAAACATTCAATGAAAAGAAACTATTTATTCTGCAAATACCTTATAAACAGAACCAAAACCACCTTCCCCAATTTTATTTGCAGCATCAAAGTTGTTTGTTGCAGCTTTGATTTGCCTTAAGGTGAATGTGCCAGTTTGTAAGTTCAAACCCTTTAAATCTGAGGGAGATGCCAAGTCAGATACGGAAGCATGTCTAAGAAATTTGCAAAATTCTTGACATTCCTTATAGTTTGAGACATTTTAAAGTGTACTGTAACTAAACAGATGATGAGTAAATTAGTTGTTTCCACTTGAAAGAATTAGGGATTGGTAAATTGTTTGATATATATACCCTCTAAAATATATATATATAGGGAATTTATTTCATCCCACCAGTGTACATGCAGAATGCAGAATGGAGAAAAAATAAAAACTATAGAATCCAAAGAACATATCAGAAATAAATATTTATCTATATAATAACAATAGTAATTGCCTTTCAAATACCTTGTTCCATCTTATTTTTCTGTCCAAGACAGCATTTCCACCAGAGGATACCCAGAACCAAAAATATAACAAAAGCTCCGGCAACGACAATCCCAACCGTTGCACCTAGAGGTATACCAGTTCCATTTTCTGATGGCGGTATAAAATCTGTTTGAAGAAAAAACATAAGAGTTACAATGAAAATAAACAAGAAAAAGGATTTCATTCTCTTATTCATCGATATGATTTTTTAATATCATTTCGTGAACTAGTACACATCAAACTGAAAAAATATAAAATAAAATCACAAAATGTGGACAAAAAAGACAAATACATTGATCTATGATACCATAAAGAAATTAAAATGGTCAAATCAAATACTTTAAGGAAATTAATGAAATATAATTAGCATCATGCTTTCTTAAACGTTCTCAAATAAATAGAGATAAATTTACATGCTAAGATATAAGCAAGTATGAGAATGGTTCACTTTCAAACCATTGAAAGTTAGCGCGAACTCATAAAACATAAAACCTACCAGGATCAACCACAGAAATAGCTGAAATAAGAGGACCATAGTATGATTTTCTCGGGATATCAGTTGTCCCCTTCCCAGCCCAGTACAAACGGATCTCCAAGGTATTATTAGTCACGACAGCAGTAAAATTTGTAATAAATTCCTTCCCAACTCCACCAGCCTCTTTTACAATGTTGAAATCCTTCCATACCAACTTTCCCTACATTATTATAATCCATTTTTGTCATGCTAACAACTACTTGAGTAACTAAAAATTGGTTGATGAAAGCGGAAGTATATTGTAATAATTACCTGAATGTAAATATCAAATATACGCCTTCCCAAGCTTCTATATGTTTTGTCATCAGTGAACACTATCTCCGCAAAATGGAGGATTACTGTGTAATTTGCATTTCTCATACAAAAAGCATAATAAGTAAGAGAGAGAGGAGAAAGGCGTGCATTCTTGTACAGTTGAGGGTTGGTCATAGAGAGCTTGGATGAATTTTGCACAATATAAATGTCAGTCTCGTCATCATTATCCAAGAAGTGACCAGTGCTGCTAAATGCCCAGTATTGTGACCTCGACATGTAGAATTTTGAAGGTCCACCTGGTTCCGTATCAACATCATATGTAGTTCTATTAATGGTTACTTCTTCTCCACCGCAATTTATATGAAGCTTGGATTCTGGGATAAAAGCAACAACAGATTAGTAACAACTAAACAGGTAGACGTTATAGCATTCATATTCATCAAAAAAGAAAAGGAAGAAAATCTATTCAATACTTTCAATTGAGAGAGGAGTGGGGAGAGGAAAGGATGAGTTGGTACACTATTGAATATAACAATCTTGACGAGATATATGGCATTTCAACTTACTTTGATCAGGACAACCAAAGCTTCCCAAACATGAATCCAGGCCACTGTTGGAACAATTAAGGTCCAAAACAAGTTATTGTTAATATCAAAATTAGATTTGTGTTAAGTTAATATCAGAAAATTTTGTGATGCATATTTTTGATAGATGAAGTTGATACTTACAAGTTATTGCCAGAGTTTGCAAACAAGTTCCTATAGAAAATAACAGAGAAAAGTTTAGTGAGTATGCCCATGAGCGCTTGCATTCAGACAAACATGCTTAATTAGAATAAAGTCTTACAGAGTAGGTTCACAACTTGATCCTCCAACCGGAAATTTGTTATATGAAAGATCACTGCACTCAAAAGAAGTAAACATGATTCATTATCTTCCATAATGTAGCATGACCAGAAAAATTTAATATACATGGTAGTACATTATATACTTGGAAGAGACGATAATATTCAGATTTAATTGTTCTCATACTTCATTCTATACAATCCAAGAGATTACACTTTAAACTGAACTTAAGTAGAAAAACGACAAGCTCTTTTCACCACTCATAAGGGGATCAGGTTGCTAACATTCCCATAAACAAATACCAGAATAGTGGATGCTAATGAAAATTCATATTCTTTGGATCCTATTTTTGAAGTTGGGATGCCATTTTTGACATATTTAGAAAAAGCCTCTGGAAGTAAAATCTAGGAGAGTAGAAACAGTTGGGGAACTTTCAGGAGTAGAAATTCATGGACATGATTAAAACTTGTAAGAAATAAATTTCCTTTATCTGATATGCTTTCAGTCCTTCATTTTCATAATTAATTACTGAAGTACCTCACAGGTTTCAGTAAATTACTCTCAAAAGACGCATATTGTCAATTTTCTAATTAATGATAAAGATAATTAAAACATTAAATGCGTCTAATTTTCTTCACATTTTGACATTCAGACCAATCAAATGGAGGAAGTGCTAGCAAAGCACGCAAGTGACTACATATTACTGAGGTCATACACAGATACAAGCACAATTATCATTATTAATGAAATACCACGTAATGATTACAATAAAAAAAAATACGTCAAAATGTTTGGTTAACAAATTGAATATATAGAATTTGGACGAGAAGCTTACATGCTGGCCTTTTTTGTCAGCATCTCAACAGGTCCAGTTAGCAAGTTGCCAGTTAAATACCTAAACAAAATCAATATGAACAACTTAGTATCATTAAGTAGTTTGTGAATTACAAATCAGATCTTGTTAAAACTCATCCAATGGCTAAATGACTAAATGAATATTTATGCTTTGGATGATTTCATATTAACAATGATAAATTACATGGAATGGAGTGTTAAGTTAGCTACTTTAACTAGGAAGTAAATTTGAAAAATCCTTCTATGGATGTCAGCATTCAGTATTTAACTAAAGGAAACCTATAATTTCAATGACATGAAAGGACCTATATTTTCTTTTTTAGCCTTGAGTATTCACACGACTGGGTATGCATTTAAGAGAATACATTTTCAGCACTCAATTACCCATATGGATGATATATACATCCAATGAAAATACGTACTTCAAACTTTTTACAGAACCCTTATAACTAAAAGCTTGACTTGGTGTATTTAAGCCACATTAGTGCCACGTTATATTTTACAAGCCATTCACTTCACCATAGATAATTCTTTTTGGGGCCCAAAGTTTGTTTGAGTTTAACTTTGATGCCGAAAGAAAAAAATTATTTTTTTGCTGATTTTATACTTGAGGTCGTTTAAGGCCAGCAGAATCTAGGAGTCATCCAGTTAATCCAATTGGAGATTGCCTAATAGATCAGGCCATTAAACTTTTCCTTCTTCATCCCCAGTAATGTGGTAATGATCACACTGTCTCTCATCTATACCAAAATGGTTTTGTAATTTGAAAATGTACATATAATTTAAAATGCATACATGTAATCTGAAATTTGTAGATTGGAAAAGCTGCGTGGAATTTCTCCATCTAGTTTGTTAAAGCTGAGATCTCTGCAGGAAAAGTTATAATTAAATCAATTAGAAAACAAATAACACCCTAAAAAACCAATTCTTTGCTGAAAAGTATTACAAACAAACAACATATTGAAGTTGTCAAAACGAGAAAAGACAGTCATTTTTATATATGAATGTCATAAACAAAGTCAAAACAATGCTAATTTAGAGGGAATTCTTAAATCTTTTAAAAATCATTTTCAGATCCTTGGCCTTGGTTTGAGTTGCAAGTGGGTGGGAAAGGGAGGTAATAGTTTTCGTTTTTGTTTAAAATCTTATAAAATAAAAGTTTTCCTGGTATATCATTCATGCTTGATTGTGGCAGCACATTAATCTACCCATCTCTTTGCTTGTCAATTAAATAAGTTGTTAACTCATTTCTAGTGGGACAATTTGTTTCTTTGTTAGCATAAGTTCCCTTGTTGAATAATAAACTTAATTTTAATAACATTTATTTGAGTCTTTTATTATTCTTGTAAGTTACCAAGTGACTTGAAGAGGTTGTGTCTTTTGGGTTTTCAAGAGTTATTTTACATAGGAGTTACATGGGAGTTATATGAGATGTAAATGAATGAAGTTAGTGTGAAAAAGTTAGAAGGGTCATTTGTATCCTATAAATACCCATGTAAGCAAGTTACTTTTAATTAAGTTGAATAAAAGAATATAAAGTCCTCTATCAATTTATTGTCTCTCTTCCTTTTCATTCTCTCTCTTGGTGTGTGTGTGTGGTTTCCAATTTCCAACAAATTGGTATTAGAGCACAGCTTATTGATCCTAGAGAAATGGCCAATTCAACCTTTCCATTTCAATTCCCTCACCTTTTCAAAGACAATTTTGATAATTGGTGCATTCGTATGAAGGCATTGCTTGGATTGCAAGATACTTGGGAAATTGTAGAAAAAGGCTACGATGAGCCTAGTGAAGAAGTTCCTTTGAGTCCTAATCAAAGAGGGGCTTTGCAGAAACTTTGAAAGAATGATCAACAAACTCTCACCCTTATTTATCAATGTTTGGATGAGTCTGGGTTCGAGAGGTGGCGAATGCAACTACCTCTAAGCAAGCATGGGAGATTCTCCAAAACTCTTACCAAGGAGTTGATAAAGTGAAGAAAGTTCGCCTTCAAACATTAAGAGGCGAATTTGAAATTTTGCGAATGCTAGAATCCGAATTGATCGCAGATTATTTTTCAAGGGTGTTGGTCATAGTAAATCAAATGAAGAGATATGGAGAAAGATTGGAAGATGTTCGAGTCATTGGATCCTTCGTTCCTTGCATCAAATATTTGACCATATTGTTGTCGCTATTGAAGAGTCAAAAGATTTAGAAACCATAAGTATTGATCAACTCATGGGATCTCTTCAAGCCCATGAAGAGAGGCTTAACAAGAAGAAAGAAGAGCCATTGGAACAAGTTTTAGCTACAAAGATCTGTTTCAAAAATAAGGAAGAAGAACAAGAAATGAGTCAAAGAGGACAAGGACAAGGACATGGACGTGGACGAGGCCGTGGCCGCGGTAGAGGAAGAGGAAGAGGCGGACGTAATAGTTTCAATTACGAAGAGAGAGAGAGGTCAAGCATCAAGAAGACGAGGAAGAGGAAATAATTTGAAGCAATATGGAAGAAGGTATGATAAATCTCAAGTTAAATGTTATAATTTCCAAAAATATGGTCATTATGCTTGGGAGTGTAGAAGCCACACTAACAATGTTGAAGAGAAAGTTAATTATGCTGAAAATAATGATGCGGAGCCCACGTTGTTGCTAGCTTATAAAGGAGAAGAAAGAGAAGAGAAGAACTCGTGGTATCTTGATAACGCGGCAAATAACCATATGTGTGGAGACAAAAACAACTTTGTGGTGCTTGATGAATCGGTGAGCGAGAATGTAATTTTTGGAGACTTGTCTAAAGTTCCAATAAGAGGGAAAGGTACAATCTTAATTCGCTTGAAAAATGGAAAACACCAATTTATTACAAATGTTTATTTTGTTCCAAGTATGAAAAGTAATATTTTGAGCTTGGGACAATTCTTGGAAAAAGACTTTGAAATTCATATGAAAAATCGTAGTCTTTTACTAAGAGATGACAAGAAGAAATTGATAACCAAAGTTACCATGACAAGCAATAGAATGTTTTTATTAAATATTCAAATGAATGTGGCTAAATGTCTCAAGACTTGTTTGAAAGATTCATCTTGACTTTGGCATTTGAGGTTTGGACATGAAAATTTTGGCGGATTAAAATTGTTGGCACAAAAAAAGATGGTGAATGGCTCGCCTTTCATTAATCAACCGGATCAACTTTGCAAAGGATGTCTTGTTGGCAAACAATTCCGGAAAAGCTTTCCAAAAGAATCTACTACAAGAGCAAATGAGCCGCTAAGTCTTTGTAGAAAAACAAAGTGGTTATTGTTTTAAATCATTGAGATCCGATTGAGGAAGCGAATATATATCTAATGAATTTAAAGAATTTTGTGAAGTAAATGGAATACGTCGACCTTTAACGGTTCTAAGATCGCCACAACAAAATGGTGTTGTTGAAAGAAAGAATAGGACAATTCTCAATATAGCTCGAAGCATGTTGAAGACAAACAGAATGCCTAAAGAATTTTGGGCGGAAGCTATAGATTGGGCTGTATATTTATCAAACCGTTGTCCTACAAAAAGCCTATGGAACAAAACACCACAAGAAGCATTAGGCTTATACAAACGGGGTGGTTATAAACGCTTCGCAACTGCTAACCGCGTAACCGCTTTCGAAAGCAGTTATAAATAACCGCTAACCGTTTAGGTGAAGGCGGTTAGTAGTTTTAGGGGTAGGCGGAGACGGTTAGTAACCGCTAACCGCCTACCCTTGTAATATATATATATTAAAAAATTTGTACAGCCCTATGACTACACAGTCGATATGGCGTTGTCTTGCTATTAAAAATACCAAAACGACGCTGTATTGTTACTGATTTTAAACCTAAAACACTATTGAGTCTAAAACCTAATCTGATGTTTCAACTTTCAATCTTTTGAAAACCTAAAACACTTGTCTTCTCACTTCTCAATTCTCGCGGTGTAGGATGACAGCTAGGCGACTGGGCACCGGGCGGCTGTCAACTCTCGTCTCCTCTCAGTCTCTCACAGGCATCAGCAGCGGCGCAGCCTCTCGTCCCTCACTCTCAAATCGAAACAGAGGTTCTCCGATCACATTCCTTTTTTAGTTTGCGTTTGTTCTCCTTGCCCATAGCCCATAGCCTAAATTAAAAAGTAGTTTTCAAACTGCCGATTATAACATAATAACTACTAACTGGCGGTTATAAAAATAACTGCTAACCGCCTAGGTGAAGGCGGTTGCGGACCAGTCTCCAAGTGGGAGATTGTTGTGGTATGTAGCCTGGTCTGGACAGGTACTTTAGGTAGTGCTATTTTTCAAATCAAGAATGCCACCTAAGTCGGTTTAGGTCAGTCAACACAAGGAGAAGAAAAGTAATTAAGAACCATGCAAGAATACTGAATTATCCATAAATTAGCATAAAAGCATTTTTAAGAGGATTTTTGAAATATCAGCAAATAGAAAATCGAGGAAAAAGTGGCTACTATACTAACAAGGCTTTCAATTTCGTCATTTTTGTGAGATATTCAGGTAGCGGTCCAGTGATATTGCAACTCCTCAATATCCTGTAACAAAATAAAAAATATATATCCATGTAACTTGAGTGGCCATAAGGATGGGTACTTTGGAAAATCATGTAGTTGAAACATTTAACTTACAGTGTCTTCAGCTGTGTCAGATTATTAAGTGGTGGAAAAGGTTCTTCAGATCCATTCAAATCACTAATTCTCCTGCATATCAAATTCAACAAAGAACAAAGTAATTCAAACGCAATTCCATCTGAAAATGATTTATACCTGTAACATAGAAGATTGATACTGACAAGTCTGTTAACTTTTCCAAAAAACCAATGGCAGGAGGAATTGGCCCGTTCAAACCACTTGCCTGAATCAGTCTGTTGTTGCCAAATTTTGATTTAATGAGGGATAACACGTAACAACCAAAATTAAAAATCACGACAAAATCCTTAAACACAATTAAAAAAGAAAAAGGAACAAAGCTCTCACAGTTTTGTAAGGTTTGTCCAGTTTTGAATATAATTGGGTATCTTTCCCGAAAATTGATTGTCGCTGATCCGACTGCATTAGGTTGATTGGACAAAAGGAATAAAATAAAATAAAAAAGGAAAGAAATGTCATATGTAATATCAGAATGCAAAGGTTAGTAACTAATTCCAAGCATATGAAAAACGTAATACGGAAAGAAAGAAATAGTAGCTTACAAGTCCTTCAATGTGTTGAGCTCTGCAAATGAATCAGGCAGCTCCCCAGTAAAATTATTCGAGCTGAGGAGACTATAACAACATCATCATCAACAACAACAACACATAAGTAAGAGAAAACCAATTGAGATATCAGCATCAGGATTCAACATCTTTTTATAGAAAAGCCAATCCAAGCAATTCTCACACCAAATTAATAAAAAGAGATAAGGTTCTTGTCAGAGGGAATATTCAACAATAATCTTACAATCTTTCTATGGAGGGCATATTGCCAAGCTCTGGAGGAAGATCTCCGGAAAGCTGATTGAACTCCACCGTACTACAAAGAATAAAACCGAATTCCTTTATAATAGACCTCTAAAATAAAAAATTCACAAATAGAAACAAATGGGCGATCAAAACTCACAAGCTTTTGAGATTTGTGATGTTTGACAGCTCTTTGGGGATAGAACCCGTTAACCGGTTTCCAAGAAGCGAACTGCAATAAGACTCTTACGTAATTAAAATCATCCTTCATCAAAGAATTGGTTCGAGAACACAAACATATGGATATATATATATATATATATATATATATATATATATATATATATATATATATATGAGAGAGAGAGAGAGAGAGAGAGAGAGAGAGTACATGTTGACTAGCTCCGTTGAAGAACCCCATCCCGGAGGGATTGAACCGCTAAGGTAGTTGCGAGTGAGGTCACTAATACGAGAGGGAAATAGAGATATGAGTCAGTTGATGAAAGAAAGGAGAGCATGTGTGCATCTCTGTTATGAGTAAAAGAAAGTGAAGTAGTTACATTTGTTGGAGGAAAGGCAACCCAGTCAAATTTGGTGGGAGTGTGCCGGGAAGACTTAGTGCTTTGAGAATTCTGCATGTACATCCAATAGAGAGTGGGGTTTTTTAGTTACCGGGCGTAACTTTCTCAATATATATACATATGAATACATATATATATGAATACATATATGACAATAAAATCATGGGTTAAAGGCTAAAGAAACCTAAAGAACTATTTTCTAATCAAATTGCACCTTTCCCATTCAAAGAGGTGGGAGGTGTCATGCCACTCCCAGCCCCCTTTCAGTTCTAAGTAATGCTATACTCTAGTGTTTTCTGAATTTTATAAACCGAGTAAGCAAACAGCAAATCCATGAGTATTTGAACCCGAGTATATGAGAAAAAGCATAATATTTGATAGAAGAAATGGGAATCCTTTTGAACAACCTATTATAATAGAAAAGTTTATATCTTGAAATTAATTCATCAATCGAGCTTGTGACAAAATACACGGGCATTCCAGTGGACATTATGCACTTGGTACACAATAACCGTTTAGAGGAGTACTTGGTACGACAATCAATATCCCCTCTCGCCAAAATTTATAATAATATGTTGAAAATCAAATTATAGGTTGTTAAATTATTTTTTTCAAACAAACTTGGGCCTTGACCTATACTGCCACCCTAGCTCCGTCTCTATATGTATAGCATTAGTCTAGAAATAATAATAATAATAATAATAAAAAAAAAAACTGTATACAACAAAGTCTAAACAACTCTCTAATGAAAAGAAAAATGTTGATGATGACGTGAAAATTACTCTAGACTCCATAACCCAATACAATTTTTGTGCATTAGTTAATGCCAACGAGATGGGTTTGGACAGAGAGTTAATGAGAGCATTCTTACTAGTTATTTTGGTGAAAGTGTATAAAATGGCTCTTCAGGAACCTCACTAATTAGTTGAAAGAACATAGTTCACCAAAAATAGTGAATACTATTTACTCACCAAATCTATTAAAAAAACTATTAAAACTTCGTTTTTTTTTTTTTTTTTATTATCTCATGCATCACATACAATCTTCATTTTGAAAAATATTATTTAAATGAAATAGTGATAGTGAATAGTTAAAATAGTGAGACTTCTATGGGTGCTTTAAAAAAATAAAAAATAAAAAATAAATTTTAACTATTTTTGCTGATAAAATTTAATAAGCCTACTAAAAATGCTTTGAAAATAGATATGTATATTCTATGAGCAGAGTAAATGAAGAAAAAAAAAAGAAGAAAGATGTGGCCATCGACACCCATTTAATACGCTGTCCCCATCTACGATTTGACAGAAGTGTTGAATGCGACTAAAAGGTGTGGTCCTCGGCACTCATTTAGAATATTTTTGGACGGCCAAAGTTAAAGATAAAAGGAAAACAATTGCAAAATTGTTCGATTGAATAATTAATTAACTTTTTTTTATGAAAATAAATTTAGAGATTTCTAAGATATATTAAAAAAATAATTTATTTTCTATAATTAAATACCGTTCACTTATTTAACAAATTTTTGATAATATAACACGTGAAAGCTAATCAAATTATGACATGTGACATATTAACAAAATCTTTTAAATTTAGTATTTGTAGTAAATTATTTTTTTCCCATACTTCAAAAACTTTTTGAATTTTTGTAAATATTTCCGATTATTAGTAATACATTTTCATTAAAGATGTAGATGAGATATATACGAAAAATGTGTGTGAAAAACAATCTCAGTGAAACACATATATGTCGGTGGATGATGCGTGTGTGTATACAGGAGAGAGATCTGACGTACATCATGAGAACGTGGCACTCAGTTCCATTGGAGCAGCCAGTACTGCAGGTAATATTATTGTCGATTAAGGGGAGCCATTCAGTGCATGGATCTACGCTGAAATTCCAGTCCGTCTTCCCTAAACTCTTTGCTATGTCATGTAAAGCTTCCACTGCAAAAGTTAGAAAATCAACACAAGTACTTGTGATCAAATCAGCGCTACATTAATCAAGCCAGCTAATTGCCAAGTGGAAAAAGGAATTAAAAGGCTAATCAATGCCACCCATCAAAATTTGCACGTTTTCCTGATGAAAATATTTGAATTATTTGCATCGATTGATCCCCATGAAACTATATATGATTTATTCAGGTAACAAATAAAGGCAAGAAGATAAAATTTAAAGATCATATATATATATATATATATATATATATATATATACACATCTGTGTGGTGAGCATATATATATATATATATACCTTCAGAATCCGGCAATCTAGCTGCTGCGAAGGAAAAGGAGAGAGTTGAAGCAAGGAGAATTAATATTGGAACAAGGAACATCTTCATTTTGGCAAGCAAAATACCTTCAGCTACCCACCCAAAAATGGTGGCCGAAGGAGTTTGGAGAGAGAGAGATGAAAGCAGTGAGGAAAGAAGGGAGTAAGTACTTGTGGTTTTGGTTTGAGAGTGATAAATAAAGAGGTCCTCGTGGACGACCTCAAAGTCAATTAAAGTACAATAAACTTGATTGATACTCGATTTAATGCATGGAACGTACATGTCGTGTAACTTTTTTGATGATGTTACACAACTGAAAGCTACCTAGCCAGCGTTGATAATTCTCAGATTTTTCATTTTCAAGAACCAGAGGGAGGCAGCCTTAATTTGACCGGTCCATGTTTCCTTTCGGAAATTCCTTAGCCTTATTTTTATTCACTGCTAGCTCATATATAAGATTTTTTATTTTTTATTTTTTATTTTAGAAAAAAAATCTAAAAAAGTGTGAATTTATTTATTTATTTTTGAAAAAACATCATTTTTAAGTTTATATAAAAATGTAATTTTGGAAGTTATTTTAGACCAAAAAGATAATAAGAAAAAATGCTTTAAACTTTTTTAATACCAAACGAACCAATTTTTATGTGGCAAATCTTTTTAAGTGCAAAAATCAATTTTTAAGCTCTTCAATACAATTTCAAACGGGGGCTAAGAAATTAAAGAATACTACATCATTATGTTTTGAAGGAAACATTTTTAACACAAGCTACGGCTACGATTTTTCTCATAGCGGTAATTCAAACAATAATTAAGCAATGGTACTCTTGTTGATAATTCTTTCAGAATAGCGTTGATAATTCTCCTAAGATTTTTCCACAACCAGAAGGAGCTAGGCAACAGCCCTTGATGGGTCCACGTGTCCTTTTCAAAATTTCTTAGCCTTATATGTCCCTGCTGGTAGGCAGCAGTCTTACTAGACTTGTTAAGAGCAGTTTGGAACTGTGTTAACAAATTTAGAAAGTAATTTTAATATATAAAAAGTTGTGCAAAATAAAAATAGGTCTATTTGGTAGTAATCTCAAAAAGTATTTCTATAACTTTTTTGTTCTAAAAAGGCTAAAACGCACTTTTGTGAAAAGCTTAAAAATAAACTTTTTTCTCAAACGCTTTTTTATTATAGAATTCTCTGTTTCCTAGCCAATACAATTCCAAACAGGTTCTTAGACTACCGCACTACAACTTCTTAAAACTTTCAGGCCAATACTGCAGTCAAGGTTGGTTCAATATATTTTAGGGCGAAAGGCTCAAAGGCAAGAAGTTTAAATGAGACATTTTATTTTAAAATTAAATATTAATTAAATTTGTTGAATAGACTAGCCATTTTCTATCATGTTTCTTCCCGTTTAATAATTTTGGTATATAAAATGTATTAGAATAATGTCTAGAGTTCTTTTTTTTAAAAAAATAAAATAAAATTATATTATTCTCTTATTGCATCATTTTCTACTAATAAATCTCTTAATTTTACATCTATTTTTTCATTGACGTGGGTGATAAATCTTGGTAGTAATCAAATCAGATAGGAGTTCCATATTACACAGAATGTAAGCAGTGAGGAAACAAGGGACTAACTTCTGGTTTTGCTTTGAGAGTGATAAAGAGATCATCGTAGACCTCAAAGACAAGTCAAAGTTTATATTATCGTGTAAACTATAAGCAATATTATTGGTATAATTATTTTGTGGACAACTTCTAAACTCAGATTGATGCTCTAATTAATGCAGGGAATTAACATGCTGTGAAACATGAGAATCAGTAATATAGGGATAGATGATGTTGAGATTTGTTTATAAATTTAATGACTAATGATTGAATACCATCCAAAGATACAACTTTTCACTACCTTGCCTATGTGACAAGGTGGTCCCTCACTACTTTTTGAATTTTTTTATTTTTTAAAAATAAATTAAGGTATGGAACCACCTTGCCACATAGGCAACGTGTTAAAAAGTTATATCTTTAGGTGGTATTCAATCATTACTCAAATTTAATATAACAAAATAAAAGTGGATCTGATTAAATATAGAAAGAAATGAGAAACGAAGACTAATGAGTGGTTTGGCATTAAATACGTACGTCCACCACTTTGAATGCATGGCCTTTAGAGTTATGTTTTGTTCTCATTAACTTGATTGTTTACGATACAAATATCCTTATTTATAAGATAATGTCTAAGTACAAATATAATAATAATTAAATTTGATTACAATTGATCTAGTAAATAGAAAATATAACAATATCAACAAAATATTAAATATACGAAAAAAAAATCAAAAAAAGAAAAAATGGATATATATTGGTCAAAAGGTGAGAAGGACTACATCTACAGAAAGCTACGTATGTGTGCGTACGGCTACAAAATTCTTGTAGTTGATAATTCTTTCAAACTAGCGTCGATAAAATTCAGATTTGGATCCTTTCAATGTCAAATGGGTGAATTCTCTTTATTTAATGTAACAGTGAGGACGTAATTATTTTTTTATATTTTATAAAAATATAAAAAAATAATTATACTCTCATTGTTACATTAATGCTTATGACAAAAAGGATATTTTTAATATTGTTACACCCATGCTCCGTTTGTCTTCTTATATTATGAGGATAAGGATCCTTATCCTCATAATATAAAAAGACAACCGGGATCCTTATCCTCATAATTGTTCAAGATTTTTCCGCAATCAGAGGGAGGCAGCCTTTGATGGGTACGTTCATGCATGTGTCACTGCTAGCTTATAAGATTTTTTAAAGAAAAAAGTCTAAAAAAGTCTGAGAGTTTTTGTTTTCTTCGAAAAAAAAAACGTCATTTTCAAGTTTATTTCAAAACACAATTTTGGACATTTTTTAGAGCAAAAAAAAAAAAAAATACTGCAATTTTTTTTTTTTAATTTATTTACCATACAAACCAAATTTTACTTGGCAGATCTTTTTAAGTACTAAAAAATCAATTTTTTAGCTATTTAACCCAATTTTAAATAGACTCTCAAAAATACATCACGTTAAAAGCGTACCTCATAAGGTTCGAAAGAAATTCTTTTAACACAAGCCGGGGTGGGAATTTTTATTCGAGCGGTAATTATATAGTGAAAATTTGGTTATAGTTATCAGTTATTAGTTAAAACCAGTAACAATAACTGGAGTAGCTGGTTAGCCAAAATCTCTAACTAGTTTCAATAAGCAGGTAGTCGGTTAATCGGATATCAAATAACCGGTGGTTACCGATTGATACCCAGTTATCTACACCGATATCCAAAATTTTAAAAAATTGCATTTTTTGAGCATATTTTAAGTATTGAGCCTACTTTTTAGACTTCATTTAGCCATTCTTAGCCATTTTAAAAAAAAAAAATCCACCTTTTTTGGCCTAATACGCTGGAATTTCAAAAAAAAACCCAGATTACATGCAGTGAAGTAAATATGAGATCAGTAAAATAAAAAAGGAGGCATACGGCATACCTATTTTTATTTCTTGAGGTTGTCTGTCTAATATTTGACAAAGTTATCCTTGAGATTCTAGCTTGCACAGTGAAAATAGGAACAGAAACGTCAGTATGGCCGGGGTGTTTGGGGATAAATATTTTTCTTACTTAATCCGTTGGAGGCTTGGAGCTTGGAGCTTGAGAGGATAGGAGATGAGCAGCAAAGAGAGAGAGATCTCTAGTGTCTCTAAAGTCCCCTTCGTGCTTTGGTGGTGTTATATTAATTTTTTTTTTTTTCTGGATGTCAGAGAATACATACAATATTTTGCATTTAATAAAACTTGTCCTCTTTTTGCTCTTTGTCTCTAGATTTTTTTTCCCAACCCCAAGCAATTGTGAGCAGGCCTAGAAAACTATCTTTGCTGATGTTTAATTTTGTGGGTGTAAAAGATAAACCCATTAATTCTCTCGGCTACTTTCTGTTTACAAGCAAAAGAAAAATGTCTTTCCCTTTGATCCTCAAAATCATACAAATAGGAATTCATTGACAGGTCAATCAATCAATTTGTAATAAATAATTGAAGAAAGAAGAAACTGAGAAAGTAAAGTCATGAGAACTGCTGAAAGATGCGGAAAGTAGAAGCCTAAAATCCTATAGGCTAATTTTAAAGTAAAAGACTAAAATCCTACAGGCTAATTTTATCATTTTAATATATATATATATATATATACATATATATATATATATATATATATATATATATATATATCCGGTTACGGGTTATAACTAGGTTAAATCATTTCTAAAATTGGTAACGATTCTGAGATGGCCGATTACTAGTTATTTCTAACCGGGTACCAAAGCAGTTGGCCGGTTTGTCGAATACGCTGGTGACATAAATTTTTAAAAAGTATTATCCACGTACAAGGTACTTTTTTGAAGTCTTAACCGGACTATAAACCATCATAAGTGCGGCGAAGCATATGAAATTCTCAAGATCTTATGAAAGCTGGGCTAATATAGAGGGTGGAGATAGATTGAAAAAAATTAAAATTTGAAAAGATAAATGGCTTCGGACCCTTCAGAAAATAAGGGACCGAGCTATGAAAAATCTAAAATGGATTGTAGCTCCAAATGGAGTGATTAAGATAAATTGGTATGCAACGTACAAGAGATTCTTCAAACAAGAACATGGGTGTGTGAGCAATTGTTAGAGACTATAAGGAGAATGTATTGGCAACTTTGTGGTTTTTTAAACCTTATATAATAGACCCAACAGTAGAAGAAGCATATGTTGCATGGAACGTAGTAGAGTTTATTACAGACTTGAGTCTCTAAAAGGGACCGAAATCCAACCCCAATGCACAAAACACGCAATATGCAGTAATTTTACAAATAGAATTTTGCAACAATAATAAACTCAAACCACCAAAGCAATAAAACATTCACACATCAAGAACACAAAATATTGTTGACGAAGTCAAACCCCTTTCAACACATTTATATTTTTGAATGTATAGTTTTTCTAACAATCATATTTCTGAACATTTGTCTTATTATAACGGTTATATTTTAAAAAATTTGTCTTTTCCTAATGGTTATATTTTGAAATATTTATCATATCCTAACGATCATATATTTTTGAAATATTTGTCTCATCCTAATGGTCATATTTTTTATTTTTTTTTCAAAAAATGTCATATGCTTTCAATATAAATAAACATTAGGATAAGAAATAAAAAATGGAGGGAGAAATGAATGTTTGCTATGAATATGAAAAGAAATAAATAAACAAAAAAGAGAAAAAAAAAATATATATTTTATTACTTTAATTGGTGAGTGAATAGTACTCGCCAAAGTTTGAGAGTACGGTTCACTCACCAAACAAAAATCACTATTTTGTTGATTTTTAGTGATTTGTCTACTCACCAAAATAATTAAAAATATTTTTTTTTTACTCTAAATATTCTAAAGTTTCCGCTGTGGGTCATAGACTGATCAAGTAGGCCAATTTTAGTTGTGTCTTGCAGCCATCAAGAATGACTGAAAAGGATGGGAGGCTGTATTTCTTTTCAAATGTTTTTAAGTCAATGCCGTGTTTAATTTAGTTATGAGGTAAATTTGTTTACGTCGTCTCAGTCTTCCTGTGGGACAAAGATGACTGCCTTTTATATTCTTTGTACATAAACCCTTTGCGATGGTTTCCAGTAATTTCAGCAGTTTTTTCGCTTTCAGGATAAATTCTCTTGTACTTTGTGTTTCATAAAAGGAGTAATTTTCAAAAGTAATACTAGACGTCACCTCAAAATTGATGTAAATTTTAAAATCATAATTGGATCAAAATTTAATAATAATCTAGTTGATCTAATAATAATTTTAAAAGTTACATCAGTTTTAGAAGATGCAAGGAGAACACGAGTCTTACGGTTTAGCATTCCTCATTTTTTAGTACTATATTAAGAAGTGAATACTTAAAAGTGAACACTTTAAAATATGCGTAGCATTCTTCTAAATGTTTATCTCTTTAATCAAATCATAAAATAAGTTATTTCGATCTATTGATAACGGAGAATAATCATTTGTTAGGATTAGTTGTTTATCTTTATAATTCTTGTAAGTATATGTTAAGGCATTCTACGTGAATGAAATCACCATAAGTTGAATTCCTTTCGAATGGTTGACATTTTTATTTGAAAGTTATTTGGTTTCCTTCCAAATGAACCAATACATATCATTTCACCATACAAATCTCTTTTCTCCCTGTAATCAGAATCTAAATTGCCTGGATATAGTTCTGCCGCATACTCTGTGTCTCGCTCTCACTCATATTCTGTTCTTCACGTTGTGGAAGATACTCCCACATTGCCTACGCTTTCATTTCGTCATTTGAGACACTTGGATCCGGAACCAGCACTGGAACAACAGCCCTGCCCTCAAGCATGCTCACCACTGAAGACATGGTAGGCCTAACTGCTGCAGAAGCATTAGCGCATAGGAGACCCACATAGATCATCACCATAACCTCATCTTTCTTGTAGTTTGAGCCCAACCTTAGATCAACCAGTTCCAATAAACTCTTTTTCTCTTTTAAATGCAGTGCCTGCAAACAGGGAGATAGGAGCAGGGTATAAAATTTCTTAAGACATTGTAGAAAAGTCTAATTAGCAGCAACATGCTACTGGTCAGGAACCTTGTCAACTTTCTTGCTCTCCAAATAGTGGATACTCATCACGAAACAATTCCCTAATCTAGATTTTAAGATTAACAAACACAAGTGTATAAAAATTAAAAAGAGTGTCAAAGAACTAAATGCAAGAAAGAATGAGATTCAAATTACCCAATCAAGAATATGGTCTCCTTTCCCCAGTAACTAGTGTTGGTCCTCCCACTAACAATTTCCAAGGCAACAACTCCAAAACTATAAACATATGCTTTGTCGATTAAATAACCCCGCATTGCATATTCAAGTGCCATATATCCACTGTCAAATCACAAAATAATGGGTAAAATTTTCAGCATTAAGATTTTGTAAAGTTGTTGATTTTAAGGGCAATAATTTCTATATGTGCCTTCCATTTTTTTTTTTTTTTGGTCTTAATGCCGGTGTAAACAAAAATCAATACCATGAAGTAATCAAGTTAGCTTATTAAACAATTCAGACAATGAAATTTCTCAAGCTGAAATTTTTTGGTACTATTGAAATTCACTAACAATTCCTCTACTTTGAATTTTCTTTGGGGATAATTGTACCATTGGTCTTTGGAGTTGGCTTAAATTATAAATCATTTTATGTGGTATAAAAAGTTCATGGAGAGTCATTGTGGTAAACTATAATTACAAATCAATCCCTGAACACGTTTTCCGTCCACCAAGTTAACATATTCCATTAGTCAGCCACATCACATCCAATAGGGAGCCAACACGTGTCTATTACAATAAAAAAAAATATAAATAAATAAAACAAAAATGTTTGTTTTTTCAGGCCACCCCTAAATACCTTTGGGGGAGGTCTAAGGCCACCCTCAGGCCCTGGGGGTGGCCGCGCGCTACCCCCAAAAGGGTGGCTGCTGGTTAGTATTTTAATTTTTTTTTTTTTTAAAAACAAATATTTTTGTTTTATTTATTTATATTTTTTTATTGTAATGGACACGTGTCGGTTTCCTATTGGGAGTGACGTGACTGACTAACGGGATCTGTTAACTTGGTGGATGAAAAACGTGTTTAATGACTGATTTGTAATTATATTTTATCACAATGACCCTCCAAGAACTTTTTGTACCACAGGGAGTGATTTGTAATTTAGGCTAACCCCAGAGACCAATAGTGCAATTTTCCATTTTCTTTTTGTTCTCTCTTTCTTTTAGTCTACTAGCATCACATGAGAACAAGAAAAAAGATAATACGAAACATTGTGACATTAAATTAATATAGAGCAACTCACTAAGTTCCAGCAACTCGGGTGCTTATGTGGGTATTATCCTCTCCATCAAGCTTGGCCAAACCAAAGTCAGATATCTTTGGGTTGAGATTTTTATCAAGCAAAACATTAGTAGCCTTGATGTCTCTATGAACAATCTTCAATCTCGATTTTTCATGAAGAAAGGCCAAACCTCTTGCTATACCAATACAAATCTTTTGTCTCGTTGGCCAATCCAATTTCAACTCATATTCTTTTGGCCCTTTAATCAATCAAATTAATAGAAAATAGTAAATGACCATGCACACATGCATCTTATCAATGACTACAAATACACAACAAAAACAATTAAGTGCATGAAGTTAAAAGATTACCAAACAAAGCACGAGCAAGACTATTATTTTTCATGTACTCGTATGCTAGCAACAATTGGTTTCCTTCAATACAGCATCCATAGAGCTTAACAAGATGAGGGTGTTGCAAAGCAGAAATCATGCCTATCTCATTCACAAACTCACGATTTCCTTGCTTTGATTTGGAAGAAAGTTGTTTGACTGCAATTCTGGTGCCATCTGACAGAATGCCCTGCATTTGGGAAACATAAACTTTTGTCATAAATGAGTAAGGAAGACTTCAATAAGAGAAAGAACTACAATAAGAAACATTCAATGAAAAGAAACTATTTATTATGCAAATACCTTATAAACAGAACCAAAACCACCTTCCCCAATTTTATTTGCAGCATCAAAGCTGTTTGTTGCAGCTTTGATTTGCCTTAAGGTGAATGTACCCGTTTGCAAGTTCAAACCCTTTAAATCTGAGGGAGATGCCAAGTCAGATACGGAAGCATGTCTAAGAAATTTACAAAATTCTTGACATTCATAGTTTGAGACAGTTTAAAGCGAACCATAACTAAACAGATGATGAGTAAGTTAGTTGTTTCCACTTGAAAGAATTAGGGGTTGGCAAATAGTTTGATATATATACCTTCTAAATATATATATATATATATAAGGAATTTATTTCATCCTACAGGTGTATATATGCACCTTTTGCATGTTCAAACATACATACACATGGGGAAAAGACAAAAAACTAAACAGAAAAAAGAATCCAAAGAACAAATTAGAAATAAATATTTATCTATATAATAACAAATTTTTTTTTTGAAAAGAATATAATAACAATATTAATTGCCTTGCACGTACCTTGTCCCATCTTATTTTTCTGTCCAAGACAACATTTCCACCAGAGGATACCCAGAACCAAAAATATAACAAAAGCTCCGGCAACGACAATCCCGACCGTTGCACCCAAAGACATACCAGTTCTATTTTCACTACAAAAAATTTCATCATTAGCGGCCAACAAATTTGGCCGCTAATGATGTTATTTTGGCCGCTAAAGAGTGGCCGCTAATAGTCCGACGCTAAAGACTATTAGTGGCCACTTTTTTGACTCGCCGCTAATAATTATTTTATAGCGGCAAACTCGGTGGCTGCTAAAAATAATTTTATCCGCCGCAATTTTTTTGTTAACCGAGTCTAAAGTCGCCGCTAATACGAGATTATTAGCAGCGACACATTTGTGGCCGCTAATACTATTAAAAAATGGAAAAAAAAAATTAAAAAAAAAAAATTAAGATCCATTCATCCTCACTGCATTAATTAAATCTCTATATGCAACTAATACTATTAAAAAATGAAAAAAAAAATATAAATATATATATATATATATATATATATATATATATATATATATATATATAATAGGAAGAAAATGTCAGCTCTCTACCTATTAATTGTAACAATGTATAGTTGTAGCTAACAAAATAAGAAAAAACAGAGTATGCAGAAAAAAAAAAAAAAAAAAAAAAAAAGAAGAAGAAAAAACAGAGTTAACATACCCTATTGGCTTCTTTTTGTTTTGAAAATGTCAGCTCTCTACCTACTAATTGTAACAATGTATAGTTGTAGCTAACAAAATAAGACTTGAAAGCAAGCAAGTGTCATGCCACTTATACTACCTATAAACTGGTGACACAATCACCCTTCCTATGCAAAAGTTAAAAGACTTGAAAGCAAGCTTGTGTCCTCTTGCTTTTGTCTAAAACAAAACTAAAAAAAGACTAATTCTGTCTCACATAAAAATAGGAAGAAAAGAATTTGCTTAAGGGGCCATCTCCTTAAAAATAGTTTTGAGTTTAAACAATTATATATATATATAAACTTTTGTTGGGGTCATGGCCCACTAGTCTTCATGTGGCTATGCTACTACTTGAGTTATTACAAATGATATCATAGTAAGTTAATAACACCATGTGGCGGTGAAGCACAACATGACATAGGCCTTGAGTCTTAGCGAGGATGTTAGAGATTTGTGTGAAGGGCATTGTGATACCCCAAAGAGTTGGTCCCTCTTAGGTGAATAAATTGCCCACATTGATTGAGTTGATTATAACGCTGCTCATAAGGTACTAACTTGATCAAACCAAACTATTAGAAATTAAAATTAGCACAAGCTTTCTATCATGAGTTGAAATTTCAAAAATATATGTGTATCTTCATTTTGGATGATTGCTTAGTAAGGCAGATCGCATCATTGCTTGCAGAGGGAATCAATACAGAAAGATGAACACTCGCAAACTGCAATGTCCAATTACAAACAGTATTAAAGGTTTTTACTTTCTAGAATAAGTAAACATCAGACCCAGCTGTTCACATAAGGGATACAATCACACATGGTCACCTAAGCTTACAAACTAAAAAAACCCATGTACTTTTCTTTAATAAATACAATCAAACTGAGTTGTTCACAGGGAAGTAAATAACGGGATTACATTTAGTCACTTGGCTTGCAAACTTGAAACAGTCAAGGATTATTAACTCTTAAACTTCCATAAAAACAACAATGTATCAAGTGCCAACATCGCAACTTTCCTCAAAGGGGTTAGGTAATGCTCCTCTACATTCAAATCATAAAATGACAAGAAAAATAACTGTGTTTAGCATATCTAGCTAACAGGATCCAGCCAAAAAGCACTCTACGAATTTCTCAGCTGGAAAATATAAACAACTATTTTCATTATGTTTAGAGCATGCCAACTGAAAATTACAAGAGTCTAGCACGTCCTTTTACAAATGCATATAATGCTCCGTTTGTTTCGGCGTAAAATGATTTCTGGAAAATGATTTCGGCATTTTCCGATGTTTGGTAGGGGCGAAAATAATAGTCAACTGGAAAATGATTTCTGTTTGACCAAAAATGCTTAGTAAATTTCGGAAAATGATTTACGCTTTTTAAAAGCGTAAATCATTTTCCGAAGACGCCAGACACAATCGATCTATTTTAAACGGCACAGTCGACCTTCACGTTCAAGCAGCCGACCACCATCGAAATATTGCCGGTATCGGAATCCAACATCCGTTAATGTCGCCGGAATCTGGCGAGGGGATCCGGCCACCTTCGCCGGAATCCGGTCAGCCAGATTCCGGCGACGAATCTGACCGGAATCCGGCCATCTGGCCGGATCTGGCCAGACCGGCCGGATTCTGGCCATCTGACCGGATCTGGCCAGAAAGGCCGGATTCCGGCCATCTGGCCGGATCTGGCCAGAGAGCCGGATTCCGGCCTGCCCTGGCCAGGGAGGCCGGTTCCCGGCCGGCCCTGGCCAGAACGGCCGGCTGGCCGGACGGATCTGGCCAGATCCGGCCATCCTGACGGGATCCGGCCTTTTGTGCCGGAATCCGGCGAAACCGCCGGATTCCGGCCACTTTCGCCGGAATCCGGCTATCCCAGATTCCGACGAAACTGTCCGGATTCCGGCCTTTATCTCGAATTCTAGTTATATTAGCCAGAATCAGGTGAAAATAGTCAGAATCTAGTCGGTCAGTAACGGAATCTCGTCATCGATGATTTTTATATTATTTTACATTAATATTTTTATGTTGCGAATAAAAATTGATTTTTATAAGTTAATATGATTGAATAAAAATATAAAAAAATATTTGCGATTTTCTGTACGCGCCAAACACCGAAAAATGCTTTCGACGGAAAATGGCTTCCTGAAAAATGACTTCCCTAAAATCATTTTACGACGGAAACCATTTTACGTCGAAACAAACGGAGCATAAACTGCATGCACAACACCTAGGAAAGCAAAACTGACCTCAGGAAACTGGTAGTTAATATCCCTTGCCAGATGAAGTCCATCAGCCTATGAATCCTTGGTTGGAGTGCCGAGAACACTGCATATTTTGTATATCTCATCTGCTTCACTGCAATAGTAGTAAAGAAGACAACCACCACTTAGTGACTATCCAATTAGCATGTCTCTACCTAGATATTTATTGGATTTCAAAACAAGATTCAAATCATAAAAAAAAATTGCACCTTTTGACAGATTCACAACAAAATACAAAAAGAAAAGGGATAGAAAGAATATCGGAGAAAGAGTGAATAAAGAAAATAGTTGCACCTTTGCGCTTTTAATGAACTTGCAATTATTTATTCGGAAGAAAAAAAAAATTATAATAAAAAAAGGTGAATCTGGAAAATATTTATATGGTTCCATGTAAAATTTATCCCTCATCAAATCAATCAGCATAATTGATTGCCAGGTAAGTCTCTCCATGTACAATAACTAACAATTGAAAGGATTGTACAATATTTAGAAAATAAAATACACATACCTAATACTAGGAGAAAGAGGACGGAGAGTGAACAACTCAGACATGATAGCCCCCATTGCTCACATATCTAGAGGTTGAATGAAATAATCATTCGTAAGCATTACATCAACAGAACAATTGGCATTTGTATAAGAAACCACACTTTCATTCCAATGACACTTACCAACTTCAGAACTATAGAGGTATGACTGAAGAGCCAACAGGGTATTTATGTTCTTCCACATATATTTCGGAAATATCTTTGGTTTCTCTTCTGCCAATCAAGTTACTCCACCAACATAGATAATTACCTGGCTTAAGGTCAGGATGAAAATATCCACACTGGTGCATGTAAGCAAGACCTTGAAAAACTTGAAAACACCAATTCTTGAGTTCAGCTTCAGAGAAAAGCTTTTCTCTGTCTTTCATGAGTTGGTATACGTTGAATTCCTGAAGTATAAACGTTATTAAGCAACTAAAAGTAAATAACCAATTAAATATCAAATCACACATTTATAGCAAGCAATTGTCAAGGAAAGAAATGCCACTAACCATGTACTCAAAGACGAAATACAAGATGTCATTCTCTCTAATGACTTCCTTAAGTTTCACAATATTTGGATGATTCATTTTACGTAGCGACTGCCATTAGAAGAAATCCATGATGTATTTGTAATAGTGCAAAGCCAAAAATAGGAAAAAGAAAAATAGCAGATCATATTACCTTCACTTCTCTCAGATACACACTCCTCCCATGACTAATACTTTTTCTTCATTTTTTTAATTGCAACCTGTCACAAATAGAACAAATGGTGACTTCACAAAAATACATTACTAAATATTCTGGTTGCAATGAAGCTTAAAACACTTACAACTTCACCAGTCTGCTTATTAATAGCTCTCCAGACACTCCCAAAGGTTCCATCACCAACTTCCTTAATTAGATTGAACCTAGAATAAACCAAAACCCAAGTATAAGCAATCCACACAACAACACACAAACACCATAAAGCAAGTATCGCAGTAAACCAACTCACCTCTCCATTCTTATGGAACAAAAGCAGCTCCTCTTTATTCAAGGAAAGTAGAAGAACACACAAAAGATATATAGCATTTATAGTACTCTTTTTTTTTATAAGTAAATAAAATTTTATAGTACTCTAAAGTAAAGATAAAAGAGAATTTAAAACAAATAGAAAAAATTCCACCATAAAACTCTAAAAAACTAATCAAGGGAATCAAAGCATATTCATAGATCGAAATCTGCCAAAGAAAAAAAAATTGCTGCATACTATTAAACCCCTCGCTCCCTGCCTCGCCGGATCTCTGTTCTGGCCATCGGAAATCGCACCTCCGTCGACCCACTGGAAAATCCAGCGTCTCTGGCCCCCGACCGACGACCTAGCACCGAGCGTCGAGCCTCCTGCTCCTCCGGCGTCAACCCCGCTCCACAGGAACCGCCGGACTGCCTTGCAACGCCGGAAGTCGAGCCCCAGGTCGCCGGATCGCCCCTAGTTCTCTCCTCTCCCGTCGATCTCTCACTTTCCCTCTCTCGGCATCTCTCTCTCTTCCAATCTCTCACTCTCTCGATCCCTCTCATTCTCTGTTTCACTCTCTCTCTCAATCCCACTCTATGTGAAGCCGGGAGAAAGAAAAGTGAAGAAGAAAAGAAAAGAAGAACAAGAAAGAATTGAAGAAAGAAAGGGCAGGCCAGGGAGAAAGGAAGAGAAAAGAGGAAAAAGAAAAGGAGTTTGAAATTTTTTTCCAAAAAACAGGGGGCGCGCGGGACACGAAAAAAGTAAAAATATTATTAGCGGCCACTTTTTTGGCCGCTAATAATTTTATTATTAAGCTTTCCGGAATTTCCCACAGCTCCCTCTCTCGGAAAAAAAAATTATTTTTTACAAACAAATTAAAAAAATTAAAGAAAAACAAAAACAACAAAAATTAAAAATGAAAAAGATTTTTTTAAAAAAAAAAACTGAAAATTTTGAAAACATCATAAAAAAAAAAAAAAAAACAAAAAACCGAAAAAGAAAAAAGTAAAAATATTATTAGCTAATAATCCATTATTAGCGGCCATATAAAAAATTACCCTTTTATTTATTAATTAGTAGAAAAAGACAAAGGGTAATTTTGGTTTTTAAATGGTCAAACTAATGATATTTTTCGGAACATTTTTGTCAAATTTGAAATGTTGCCACTGATAAGTAGTCAATAGCGGTGACATTTTGGGTCGATCGTGATAGATCATCCGATCGATCGTGATAGATCATCTGATCGATCATGACATATCAATAGGATCGATAGATCATCCGATCGATCATGATAGATCTATAGGATTGATAGATCATCCAATCGATCATGATAGATCATCCGATCAATCATGATAGATCAATAGGACCAATAGATCATTAGATCGGCCTTGATCAATCAATAGAATCCATCGATCATCCGATCGATCGTGATGGATCAATATGACCGATAGATCATCCGATCGATCGTGATGGATCAATAGGATCGATAGATCATCCGATCGATCGTGATTGATCAATAGGATTGATAGATCATCTGATCGATCGCGATAGATCAATAGGATCGATAGATCATCCGATCGATCACGATAGATCAATAGGATCGATAGATCATCCGATCGATCGCGATAGATCAATAGGATCGATAGATCATCCGATCGATCGCGATAGATCAATAGGATCGATAGATCATCCGATTGATCCTGATAGATCCATAGGATTGATAGATCATCCGATCGATCATGATAGATCAATAGGATCGATAGATCATCTGATCAATCATGATAGATCAAAATGATTGATAGATCATTCGATCAATCATGATAGATCATCCGATCGATCATGATAGATCAATAGGACTGATAGATCATCCGATCAATCATGGTAGATCATCCAATCGACATGATAGATCATCCGATCAATCATGATAGATCAATAGGACCAATAGATCATTAGATCAGCCTTGATCAATCAATAGGATCCATAGATCATCCAATCGATCGTGATCAATCAATAGGACCGATAGATCATCCGATCGATCGTGATCGATCAATAGGACCGATAGATCATCCGATCGATCGTGATCAATCAATAGGATTGATAGATCATTTGATTGATATTGATAGACCAATAGGATCGATAAGACCGATAGATCATCCGATCGATCTTGATAGACCAATAGGATCGATAGATCATCTGATCAATCGTGATCAATCGATAGATCATCTGATCGATCTTGAGAGACCTATAGGATCGATAAATCATCCAATATCGATCGATCCTATAGGTCTATCAAGATCGATCGGATGATCTATCGATCCTATGGATCAATCGCGATCGATCAATAGGATCGATAGATCATCCGACTTGATAGACCAATTCGATCTTGATAGACCTATATGATCGATAGATCATCCGATCGATCTTGATAGACCTATAGGATTGATAGATCATCCGATCGATCATGATAGATCAATAGATCGATCGATCACAATCGATAGATAATCCGATCGATTGTGATCGATCAATAGAATTGATAAATCATCCGATCGATCTTGATAGACCAATAGGATTGATAGATCATCCAATCGATCGATAAGACCGATAGATCATCCGATCGATCCTAATCAATCAATAGGATCAATAGATCATATATCGATCTTGATAAACCAATAGAATCGATAGATCATTTGATCGATTGTGATAGAGTTCGACTGATCAGACTTCACACAATGAAGGTTTAATTGATTAATATGATTGATAAACCATCTAATCGACCATAGTGCATTAATTATGAAAACAATTTATAAAAATAAAAATAAAAATAAAAAAAAAAAAAAAAAAAAAAAAAAAACCAATTTTTCGAAAAAACAAAAAAAAAATGAAAAAGATTTTTTTTTTTTAAAAAACTAAAAACTAAAAATTTTGAAAACATAAAAAAAAAATAAACGAAAAAAAGTAAAAATATTATTAGCGGCCATAACAAAAGTGACCGCTAATAATCAACTATTAGCGGCCACCAAAAAGTGGCCGCTAATAATCAATTAGTGGCCGCTAATAGTTTTATTATTATCTAATTGCTTCCCGGAATTTCCCGCAGCTCCCGCCAAGTTATTAGTGGCCATAACAAAAGTGGCCGCTAATAATCAACTATTAGCGGCCACAAAAAAGTGGCCGCTAATATTCAATTATTAGCTAATTGCTTCCCGAAATTTCCCGCAGTCCCCGCCAAGTTATTAGCGGCCACAAAATTAGTGGCCGCTAATAGTTTTATTATTAGCTAATTGCTTCCCGGAATTTCCCACAGTTCCCGCCAAGTTATTAGCGGCCACAATTAGGTGGCTGCTAATAGTTTATAAAATAGCGGCCACTTGTATTTGGCCGCTAATAGTGTATTATTAGCGGCCACTTTTAAAAGTGGCCGCTAATAATATGATCATTAGCGGCCACTATGCGTTGGCCGCTAATAATGTGGCCGCTAATGATGAAATTTCTTGTAGTGTTTCTAATATATTATCTGCTTGAGGAAAAAACATAAGAGTTACAATGAAAATAAACAAGAAAATGATTTCCTTCTCTTATTCATCAATATGATTTTTGAATATCATTTCGTGGACTAGTACACATCAAACTAAAAAAAATAAAAATAAAATGATAAATGTGGACAAAAAAAAGACAAATACATCGATCTATGATACCATAAAGTAATTAAATGGTTCAACTCAAATACTTTAAGGAAATTAATGAAATATAATTAGCATCATGCTTTCTTAAACGTTCCCAAATAAATAGAGATAAATTTACATGCTAAGATATAAGCAAGTAAGAGAATGGTTCACTTTCAAACCATTGAAAGTTAGCGCGAACTCATGAAACATAAAACCTAACAGGATCAATTGCAGAAATAGCTGAAATAAGAGGACCACAGACTCCTTTGTTTGGGATATCAGTTGTCCCCTTACCAGCCCAGTACAAACGAATCTCCAAGGTATTATTATTCACGGTAGCAGTAACAGTTTTTATAACTGCTTTGCCCACTCCACCAGCCTCTTTTACAATGTTGAAATCCTTCCATACTAGCTTTACCTAGAATATTATAATCCATTTATGTCATGCTAACAAATATTACTTGAGTAACTGAAAATTGGTCGATGAAAGTTGAAGTATATTGTAATAATTACCTGAATGTAAATATCAAATATACGTCTTCCCAAGCTACTATATGTTTTATCATCCCAGTGAACATTATCTCCGCAAAATGGAGGTTTACTGTGTAATTTCCATTTTCCATAGAAAAAGCATAATAAGTAAGAGAGAGAGGAGAAAGGCGTGCATTCATGTACAATTGAGGGTTGGTCATAGAGAGCTTGGATGAATTTTGCCCAATATAGTTAGCTTGACGGTTATCCATGAAGTTACCAGTGCTGCTAAATATCCAGTTTTGTGGACTCAAGTAGCATTTTGAAGCTCCACCTGAATCTGTATCGGGATCATATGCAGTATTTCCATTAATAGGTGCTACTTCTCCTCCGCAATTTATATGAATCTGGTATGATTCTGGGATAAAAGCAACAACAGATCAGGACAACTAAACAATACACTATTGAACTAAAGGTAATCATGAGAATATATCAATATTGAAGAAATATATGGCTATATGGCATTTCAACTTACTTTGATCAGGACAATGAAAGCTTCTATAACACGGAACCAGGCCACTGTTGGAAAGATCAAGGTCCAAAACAAGTTATTATTCACATCAAAATTGAATTTGTGTTTACTCATATCAAGGCAATACACAAGAAAGTTAATATCAAAAAAATTTATGATGCATATATTTTTTTGGATGAAGTTGATACATACGAGTTATTGCCAATCAAAGAGCTTGCAAACAAGTTCCTGCAGAAAATAACAAGAGAAAAGTTTAGTGAGAATAGCCATGAGCGCTTGCATTCAGACAAACATGCATAGAAGAAAGTCTTACGGACTAGGTTGTGGACAACTTGATTCAACTAACGTGAATTTGTTATATGAAAGATCTCTGCACTCAAAAGAAGAAAACATGATTCATTATCTTCCATAATGTAGCATGACTATAAAACTTTTATTATATATGATAGTACATAATATACTGGAAGAGATGATAATATTCAGATTAATTGTTCTCACACTTCATTCTATACAATTACAATTGAACTTAAGCAGAAAAACGACAAGCTCTTTCCACCACTGGAGGGATTAGTGGCTAATTAATTATCATAAGCTAAGCAAATACTGCCTAAAATGATCATCCTACTTATAGTCTTATGATGTTGCTAACATTCCCATAAACAAATACCAGAATAGTGGATGCCAATGAAAATGCATATTCTTTGGATCCTGTTTTCGAAGTTAGGATTCCATTGTTTATATATTTCAAAAAAAAAAATCCCTTGGAGTACAAACAGTTGGGAAATCTCACTAGTACAAATTCTTGGAAATGATTAAAACTTATAAGCAATACATTTCCTTTAATCCTCTTGTTCTGATATGCTTTCAGTCCCTCATTTTCTTAACTAATTAATGAAGTATCTCACATGTTTCTATAAATTACTCCCTAAAGATGCATATTGTTTTTTGCTCATATCACTTTTCAAATGATTAAGAATAACATTGAATGCGTCAAAGTTTCTTCACATTTTGACATGTTGATGTGGGTGACATGAACCCATCAAGTTGGTGGGACCCAACTGTTAGGGATAAAATTAACCCTAGAGACACGTGGATTCAGAAACATCTCAGAGTTAAGTCTCGGACACTCATTCCGACCCAGCAAAGAAAAGATCGTCTAGGTATAAAGACGTCTCGGTCTTAACATTCCAGGTTACGGTATATAAAATATTCCGAGATCTCCTAGTCCGATCGGAGCGAACATATCTCGGATATTTGAGTCTCGGAGTAATAACGCCTCGGGGTAATAACGCCTCGGTGTGATATCAAGTCGGTGCGACAACATCTCGGAGTAACAACATCTCGGCCTTACACAACCCTGTTATGGTGCGGCGATATCCCGAGATATCCAAGTCGGAGCGAACATATCTCGGGTATCATCACCTCGGAGGTTGGCTGAAGTGTACCGCAGTCGTCTTAGAATGCTATAAAGATAGAATCCCAGAAGATCAGGGATAAAACCACAATTCCATAATTAATGGGATAAGGTAGTTATTGATACGGAATCAAGTTTAAAGAGGTACAAACGCAATCAACTTCGGACTCTACAATCCCATTCGAATTCCCTGAAGATATGGTTAAAGTTCAACCAAGCTAGGACTCAAACTCCTAATCCAACTAGGCGTCAAGAAGTCTGGTAAGATCGCAAGTCTGGCCTATAAATAAGACCGTCACACCAGGTATGAGACTACGAATTCTTTGAGCTCTTGAGATTGAGATTGAAAATACTCTTCAGAAGATTGATTTGAACTGACTTAGGCATCGGAGTGGGCGTAGTCGGCACCCCCGACGAGTTGTTTGTTCTTTTTGCAGGATTGAAGTAGTAGATCAGAACCCAGCAGCGAATCACCAGGAGACACGTCACCATACCGAAAACTGTACCAACAGTTTGGCGCCGTCTGTGGGAACGATAAGTTGTTCTTACGAAAAACAAATCCGTGATGGTGACTACGAGACGTTCCAAGTCGATTCAAAACGATGCACGCGAAGAGGTGCCGCCTACCAGCCGAGATGATGTTCGTGGAGAAGCAGAATCTGCTGGACCAGAGGCCAGAATAACCCAATTGAGTCAACAGTTGGCCCAGGCACAGAAGAATGTGGAGGATTTGCTGGCTCAGAATGCTCTACTCCTAGCTGCTCAGACTCCGCCGCCATTCAATCATGATGCAGTCGAAGGGACAAACCTTGGTGGCAACCCCGAAGGGTCAGGAGAGAACGCCGGGCCGTCGAACGAAGACCATAGAGAGCCCGCCAATCCGGCTCCACCAACAGAATCAGAAAGGAGGTTGCAGAAGATGGTTCAGGACCTGGGCGCAAAATATGATGCACTGTCGAAAACAATTGATCAGAAGCGTGATGGGAAGGAGTCTATCGTTGACAAACCTCTTTCAGCACAAGGAGTTGATATTCACCGAAGAAGTATCCAACTTCGACCTGCCCGGAAGATTCAAGGTACCTGACATCCCTGTTTTTTCAGGCAGTGAAGATCCGGTGGAGCACTTGGACAATTTCTGATCCCATGTCTCCCTGCACAAGACACCAGATGTTGTGGCATGCCGAGCTTTTCCTCTCACCTTGTCAGGAAAGGCCCAAGATTGGCTCAGGAATCTCCCACCGAGGTCGATTGATTGTTTCGACACCCTTGGAAGGAAATTCCTGGCCCAGTTCGTGTATGGGAGAGCAAGAAGAAAACCCCGAGGGTACCTACTTTCTGTACGGCAGGGGCCAAACGAGTCTCTAAAAGACTATCTATGGAGATTCAACCAGGAAAAGCTGGACACAGAGAGTGCACCAGATGATTTTATCTACGGAGCAATCTTTCAAGGCTTGAAGAAGGATGGACCTCTGATGGCAGAACTGGCGTTGAAACCACCGAAAGATCTTCATACCTTTATGGTAAAGATGGACAGGTACATCAATCAGGAAGAAACGCTCCGAGCCCTTCTCGATAACTCCCAGCAACAACAACAGCCATCCACCGAGAAGCCCAAGAAGAAGAAGAATCCTGAGCCTATATAGGACGCCGGTCCCGGAGAATACAAGAAGGCAAAGAAGAATTTCAGAGATTACAAGTGGACACCATTGAACGCCTCCCTCACCGAGGTGCTCATGGAACTCAAAAGAGATCCGAATTACCAGAGACCGAGACCCATTCCAGGAGATCCGCCCCCGCGTTTGGCTCACAAATACTGTGCCTTCCATGATTCATACGGTCATCTGACTGAGCAGTGTGTATCATTGAGGCAGTTGATCGAGAAATTCATCGAGAATGGGAAACTAGTCCAATTTCTCGTCAATGAGACGAATCATCAGGAGCGAGACTATTATCCGCGGCCCAGGAGGGAGGAGGATCGGAATGAAAGGAGGAATTATCAACCGAGACAAGAAGACAGAAGAGGAAGAAGCCGAGAGCCAGCACCTCGACCTCGGAGGGATGAAGGAAGGGAGAGAAGTAAGAGCAGACCTCGGGTGGCGCAGCAAGGTAATCTCCCTATCATCCACACTATCTCGGGAGGATTTGGAGGAGGAGGTGAGTCCAACTCGGCTCGAAAGGCGTATGCCAGGCCGCTGGACGATTTTGAAGTATACTCGGTCCAGAAACCCCCAAAGTCTCAAAAATATAACCCTCTGGTTATAGGGTTTTCTGATGATGATTATGCTGGGGTCTCGCTTCCGCACATAGACGCCCTTGTGGTCACCTTGACCATAGCAAATTATCAGACTCGGCGGATCCTTGTTGACACAGGGAGTTCGGCTGATATTCTGTTTAAATCAGCTTTCGATTACATGGGTGTTCCACGAGAAAAGCTGGTCCCAGTCTCATGCCAATTACAGGGTTTTGCCGGAGAAAAGGTGTTGCCTCTCGGTTCTATTGATCTACCTGTGACGGCAGGGACTTATCCGAGGCAGAAAGTCATTATGGTAAAGTTCCTGATAGTTGACAAAGTCTCGGCCTACAATGCCATTATAGGACGGACAGCTCTCAACGACTTCAAAGCTGTGACTTCAACACCGCATCTCAGCATGAAGTTTCCAACAGAAGAAGGAGTTGGAGAGGTGAAGGGAGACCAGAGGGAAGCTAGGCGATGCTACAATCTATCCTTAAAAGACACCCCGAGGCAGCACAGTCGGGGGGAGAAAACTAAGGAAGATGGAAAATAGCAATCACCGTTGGGGGAGCCTGTGGAAGCCTTGGAGGAGTTCGAAATAGGTGACTTAGGAAAGAAAGTTCATATAGGCTCACAACTCCCTCAACCTATGAAGGAAGATCTGGTGGCGTTCTTGAGGCGCAACAATGATGTATTTGCCTGGAGCCACGAAGATATGCCGGGGATTGATCCCTCTGTTATTGTCCATAAGCTAAATGTGGACCCAAATTATCGCCCTGTGAAATAGAGAAGAAGGGCTTTTGCCGCCGAACGAAACATGGCTATTGCGGAAGAAGTAGAGAAGTTGCAGAAAGCTGGATTCATCCGAGAGGTGGATTATCCCGAGTGGCTGGCCAATGTGGTGCTGGTAAAGAAGTCTAACGGCAAGTGGAGGATGTGCGTAGATTTCACCGACCTGAATAAAGCATGTCCGAAGGATAGCTTTCCTCTGCCTCGGATAGATTTATTGGTTGATTCGACGGCCGGACATGAGCTCTTAAGCTTCATGGATGCCTTCTCAGGATACAATCAGATCTACATGGAAGAAGCAGACCAGGAAAAAACTGCTTTCATCACAGACCGAGGACTTTACTGCTATAAGATGATGCCCTTCGGACTGAAGAATGCGGGAGCCACGTATCAGCGACTTGTGAACCGGATGTTTCAAAGTCAAATTGGCCGAAACGTTGAAGTATACGTAGATGACCTGCTGGTTAAAATTATTCGGGCAAACAGACACATAGAAGACCTCCGAGAGACTTTTCGGACTCTAAGAAAATACAACATGAAGCTCAACCCCACGAAGTGTGCCTTCGGAGTTTCTTCAGGCAAGTTTCCGGGGTTCATGGTGTCGCAGAGGGGCATTGAAGCTAATCCAGAGAAGGTCAAGGCCGTCCTTGAGATGGAAGCCCCGAGAACAACAAAGCAACTCCAACGGCTAACAGGAAGGATTGCGGCTCTGAATCGGTTCATATCAAGGTCAACAGATAAGTGCCTTCCTTTCTTTAAAATTTTACGAAAAGCATTTATGTGGAGTGAGGAATGTGAGGAGGCTTTAGGGAAGTTGAAGGAATACCTAGCCAACCCACCACTGTTGAGCCGCCCAACCGAAGGGGAGATACTTTATCTCCATCTGGCAGTATCTCCCTCAGCAGTGAGCTCGGCGCTAGTCCGAGAAGATTCAGGAGTTCAGAAACCAGTTTACTTTACAAGTAAAGCACTGCATGGCGTAGAAGAAAGGTATCCTCGAATCGAGAAGTTGGCGTTCGCTTTGATTATTTCAGCCAGAAGATTAAGGCCATACTTTCAGGCTCATGCTATCAGAGTTCTAATCGAGTATCCGATGAAGAACGTGTTGCAAAAACCTGACCTCTCGGGAAGATTAGTCAACTGGGCGATGGAACTCGGACAATTTGATATCGAGTTTCATCCTCGGATGGCTATCAAAGGACAGGTTCTGGTAGATTTCCTGGTAGAATTCTGCAACATTCCTGAAGCAGAAGAACTCCCTAAGGAGTCAACCTGGGTTGTTTTTGTAGATGGCTCTTCCACACAGGGCAGAAGCGGAGTAGGAGTCCTCCTCAGGAATCCCGAAGGACAAGAGTTCGGTTTTGCTGTAAAACTGGACTTCGTTACGATGAACAATGAAGCTGAGTACGAAGCGGTGATAGCGGGTTTGGCTTTATCCCGAGAGATGGGGGCAACTAATGTCGAAATCCGGAGTGACTCGCAGGTGGTCGTAGGCCAAGTCCAAGGACAATTCGAAGCACAAGAAGACCGAATGGCCAGGTATTTCGAAGAGGTACGACGATTCCAATCCTATTTCAAAAGGTTTGTCATCACAAAGATACCTCGGGAGGAAAACATCCGACCCGATGAGTTCTCGAAGATTGCATCGGGAACAGAAGAAGAGATTGAAGCATCAAGGAGGCAAATTATTGTTCTGACCGAGCAGTCGATAGCCCCGAGGACCAAGGTTATGGAAGCAGACTCAGCACCAGATGAACCAGAATGGGCAAGGGACATTATCCAGTTCCTCAGAAATGGGTTGCTGCCCGAAGACAAGGTCGCGGCTTGGAGGGTGAAGATACAAGCAGCACGGTTTTGCCTTCTCGGGGAGATACTGTACAAAAGAGGATATTCCGAACCCCTGCTCAAATGCCTCTCCAAGGCCGAGTCGAATTATGTTCTTAGGAAAATCCATGAAGGTGTGTGCGGAGACCACTCAGGAGGAAGGATGCTGGCACAAAAAACCATCCGAGCAGGCTACTATTGGCCTACGATCAAGAAAGATTCGGCTCTTCTCGTCAAAACCTGTGACAAGTGCCAGAGGTTCTCAAGAATCATGAAAGCAAGTCCCGAGAAGCTCACCCCCCTCACTTCTCCATGGCCATTTGCGAAATGGGGGGTGGATATAGTTGGCCCAATGCCGGTAGGGAAAGGTGGACGGAAGTTCTTGGTTGTAGCTGTAGACTATTTTACTAAATGGGCGGAAGCAGAAGCATTAGCAGCTATAACCACAACGAATATCATAACTTTCCTCTGGAAGTCGGTGGTGTGCCGGTTTGGGATTCCTCATGCTTTCGTCACTGATAATGGGAAGCAGTTTGACTGTGAACCATTTCGGAAGTGGTGTTCGGAGCTCCGTATCCGAAATCATTATGCTTCGGTACTATACCCAAAGGCAAACGGTCAGGTAGAGGCGACGAATAAGACCCTGGTAAAGACTCTGCAGAAAAAGCTTGATAAGAAGAAAGGAGCATGGGTTGAATATGTTCCAGAGGTGCTGTGGTTGTACCGAACCACAAGAAGAACTCCAACAGGCGAGACACCATTCTCACTTACGTATGGAACCGAGGCGGTGATACCAGTCGAAGTAGGATCTCCAAGCTTCCGTGTAGCTCACTACAATCTAGGACTCAACGACGAAAAAGCTAACGTACACCTGGATCTTTTGCAGGAGAAAAGAGACGATGCTCACGTCACATGGGCAGCATATCAGAATCGAACGGCTCGGTACTTTAACAAACAGGTGGTGCCCAGAAAGTTCTAGCTCGGAGATTGGGTACTCAGGAAGGTGAGCTTAATGACGAAAGATCCAGCGGAAGGCAAAATGGGACCCGGATGGGAAGGTCCCTATAAGGTAGTAAGATGCCATCAGAAGGGAGCTTATCACTTAATGACCGAGACAGGGAAGATACTCCCGAGATCATGGAATGCCGAGCACCTGAAGAAATATTTTATGTAATTTATTGCTTTTTCCAAACAATTTCATATTCAATAAAGAATGTCTACTTCCAGTACAAATTAACAATTGCAGAAATCCGAGAATCAATCTGAGTTATACTTAGAAAAGAATTCACTTGCATCCTTTCCTCGAACAACCCGAGAGGGTCATGGAAAGGATGCAATAGAAAGAAATCCCTCGATTAGGGGTTACGGGAAGACTGAGAATATCCGAAGCTTCTCGGTTAGTCCAACACCGAGAACAAGAAAGAACAGAGGGTCTCCTAGATTCGATCAATCTATGAGCAGCAGTCCGGGATAGCATGGAAGCAATTCTTCATCAAACTTCCCCAAAGATGATCAAGCTACATCAGCGTCCATCTGACTCCCCACCTCGAACGACTCGAAAGAGTTATGGTGGGGATGCTCGGGAAAGAAATCCGCCCGAATCCTTTCCTCGAACAACCCGAAAGGGTCATGGAAAGGATACAAAGGGTTGAAACCCCTCGGTTGGGGGTTTTCGAAGGATAAGGCTAAGGATATCCAAAGAAGAATCCACTCGAATCCTTTCCTCGAACAGCCGGAAAGGGCCAGGGAAAGGATACAAAGGGTTGAAACCTCCCGGTTGGAGGTTTCCAAAGGATAAGATGATGGATATCCCGATTAGAATCCTCCCGAATCCTTTCCTCGAACAACCCGAAAGGGTCATGGAAAGGATTCAATGGGAAGAAACCCCCCGGTTGGGGGTTTCCGAAGGGATAAGATTAAGAATTGGTTCAAATCCTTTCCTCGGACGACCCGAAAGGGTTATGGAAAGGATACCACGACAAAGTTAGAAGATCTAAAGGAGTTTCAAGATAGTCTATTCCTCATATGACTTGAAGAGACTACAGAAAGAAGATCAAAGTAAAAGACTCATCCGAATGCTATGATTACTCAAGATCAAAGAAGAAAGATTCAAAAGGTAAGAGTTTCATTCAAAAGATTTCATTTCATATTTGAAGTCCTTTACAGGTTGATAAAAAGAAAAAGAAAGATTCAGGCCAGAGGACAGCTTCTAGCTTGCAGGATCGTCAAGAGGATCCTCTCGAGGATCAGGCGCGTCATCACCCCAACTCGGAACATCGGGCATAAAGTCCTTATCGAACTCTTCCATCTCTAAGATGGCTTCTTCAGGAAAACCAACAAGCAGCGGCCTAACCGTCTCGGGATTGAATTTATACTGGGGATTCGTTACCAAAGTTCGAAATTTTTTGAAACCCCAATTGCACCCCCGAGCCCAACTCTGGTCCCGAAGGAATGGTACATAGCTCAATTGTTTCAGATAACGCTTGAGCTTTGCCCGATCCGTGTCATATCTGGCCCTGAGCCTAAGTAAGAGGCTCTCCGAATGGTCCTGCGCCTTAACAGCTTTATTTCTCTCGGCCTCAAGACGCTCAACTTCAGCTTTCAGTTTATCCTTTTCGGCTTAGGCATTCAGAGCGTTTTTGTACGCTTCGGAGCATTCGTTCTACACGGCCGACAAACGAATGGACAACTGGTCTGTACGGTCCAGCTCGGTAGAAAGGCTTGCAACAGAACGTGTGTACCGATCATTGGCCTCCAGTACTTCTTTCTTCAAAAGAGCATTGGCAGAACGCATCTCGGATATAGTCGAATCTTGAGATGCGAGTTCCTCATCCTTAGATTGAAGAAGGACCTTCAGTGCCGCAACTTCGTTCTCCAAGCCCGAGATGCGAGCTTGCACTTCGGGGACAGGAACAGGAGGGGGCGCCGGACGATTTTCGTTCTTCTGCCAAAGAGCTGTCATCTTCACAAGAAGCTATAAAGAGAAAAGTAAGCAAATTCAGAATCAAGAACCGAAAAGTGGATAGAATGAAAAGGCCTGGTTTCAGAAACTTACCTGATAGTGAGAGATAAGAATGCCTTGAGCAATCTTCTCGGGAGAAGACACCCTTGCATTTCCCAGATACCCCTCAGGAATTAGGTTCTTTATGGCCTCCATTGGATGACCCAGAAGGCCTCTGCCCAAAACTTCAAAACCGGCTGAGACCCTAGAAGAGGAGCTAGGACCCACAGGAGGTACAGCCCCTGTACTTGGAGCCGCATCGGACCCATCAGACCTTAATCTGGAAGGGCTGGCCTCAACACGAGACCCACTCCTAGTAGAAGACTCGAGAAGCACACCTGCCTCAGGATGCTGTTCTCGGAGTCGATCCGAGACCCTTCAGGCACTCCGAGATGGGGAGTTACTTTGGGTTGACTTGCACCCTGTACTTTAGAAGCGGCGCCCGGCATATCCAGATCAACCGCTTCCCGAGAAGTTCTAGGCTCTTCGATATTTTCAACCTCAGGTGCTCCAGTATGAGTTTCAAGTTGTACAGGTGTAGAAGATGGAGCTTGGGGGGTGGCATGCCCCGTTTCACGGTTTTCCTCGGGGGGTGGTGGAGTTTCTGGACGTTCCGAGGAAGGAGTCCGGGGAGTACCTTCGGCTTCAAACTCCTCAATAAAAGGCTCATCTCGGGGGGTGCCAGCTTCTTCATCCCTCTCTTCAAGAGATTCACCACCTGAAGCAGCTGGCTCTTGACGCACCTCCTCGGCATCAGAAGGCCTTATAACCGCCTTGCCCCACATCCGCTCGGCCTCCAAGATCTTTTCAGCAATTCGGTCCTGGGCTGTGAACTTCCGATTTCTGGCCAGATGTTTTACCCTGCGCGTGGCTTGTATGTCTCGGGCCTCAGGAACCGTTTCATCTCCTTCTCCAGATCTCTCTGGTTCCGGAGCAATCACTGTCGAAGTTCCGAGAAGAGGTTCCTCAAAAGAAGTTTTTGCACCCTGCTCACCATGATACGATGCCTCGGAGCCAGACTCATCCCTTAAAACAAAGGAAGGAGCAGCACTAGCTTCTGGTGTAGGAGAAACTTCTGGAACGAAACCCTGAAAACTTGCAGATCCCTCTTCAATGTTTACTCCAGATGACGGTACCGAAGAGGGAGTTCTCCTTGCACCCAAGGCAGCTAGAGGAATGTTCTGTTTCTTCTGCAAAGGGACATCTTCGGGAACTTCTTCGGAACTTTTAAATGGCCTCTTCTTAGTAACAGGCCTCGGAGATGGAGGGGCATCATTCCTCTTCTTAATAGCCCCTCTCTTGGTAATAAGTTGTTTGTCTCTCGGGATGTCGTATCCGAGAAATCGCCTTAAGTTCTCCTCGGTGACAAGATTGTCAAAATCAACTTCCTCAAATTTGTCAGCCTTGACCTTAACTGCGGACCACCCACTTATCTTCTTGACATCCTCCTGGTCGGATACGCTGAGTGAAGGGGGGTCGCTTCGGTCAGGTCGTAGCAATTGCCAAGTCCGAGGCATCCTACGGTTTTCAGGCAGAAGAGTACCTTCAGGGCATTCCCACTCCCCAGAAACTCTGAAAAATTGCATTTCCTAGAATTTGTTGTTTGTTAGCCCACTCTTGAGCTTGATGAAGACAGGCGGGTGACGAACACACAGTTCAATCATCCCCTCTGAAGTTTGCCTCGGTCTGTAGATGTTGAAAAACTGCAGGATATCCATCTCCTTCTTCAGCACGAGCCTCCAAAGGATGTACGAAGCGAACAAATACCTCCAGGCATTAGGCATGATCGGACTGGGTGCAACCATTAGAAAAAGGACGAAATCCCGAGCGATCTCCGGAAATGGCAACCGGAGTCCAGCAAGAAACATCATTTCAAACAAGGTGATGTCGCCGCCATCAATAAGCCGAGCTCCAGGTGCTTGATAGAACATCCTCACTGTTGGAGGAATTTTGTAGTTCAGACGAATAACACCCTCATGCTTCGTAAAAGGGGCGGTTTCCACCCTACTCTCCAGGGGAGAGAGATCCACGAAGCCGTCGGACCTTTTTGTCCGAGCCCGAGACGTAGCAGGAATAGTCGAAGCAGCCTTCTTAGGAGCCATGGAAGAAAGAAGAAAGGTAGAAACAGAGGATACAGAGAAAGAAAAGAGTTTAAGAAGAAGGCAACAATAGAGGATCGAGAGAGAGAATAGGTAAATGACGAGGAATGAACAATGAAAGTGTTCAAAACTTTAAATACCCCCTCCCCTACGTGTCCAAAATATCAAAAGGCGCCATCATTTCAAGATCTCCGAAGTTGAAAAGGCGCGCGTTCCGTATTCAAGAATTAAATGCGCTACCTCGATAGTACTGTTTCATGATGACAAAGGACGGCGGTTCAGAGCTGACGTCATCATTGGAAAAAGAAGTGGCAAGGTTTAAATGTTTGAACTGTTGAAAAGACGCGCCCTTCGCAGTAGTAGGTACAGGTTGGCAGGTTTGAATAATTCTCTTATTTCCATTTATTTCTGAAATTAGAGAATTAAGGGGGTAACTGTTAGGGATAAAATTAACCCTAGAGACACGTGGATTCAGAAACATCTCGGAGTTAAGTCTCGGACACTCGTTCCGACCCAGCAAAGAAAAGATCGTCTAGGTATAAAGACGTCTCGGTCTTAACATTCCAGGTTACAGTATATAAAATATTCCGAGATCTCCTAGTCCGATCGGAGCGAACATATCTCGGATATTTGAGTGTCGGAGTAATAACGCCTCGGGTAATAACGCCTCGGTGTGATATCAAGTCGGTGCGACAACATCTCGGAGTAACAACATCTCGGCCTTACACAACCCTGTTATGGTGCGGCGATATCCCAAGATCTCTAAGTCGGAGCGAACATATCTTGGGTATCATCACCTCGGAGGTTGGCTGAAGTGTACCGCAGTCATCTTAGAATGCTATAAAGATAGAATCCCAGAAGATCAGGGATAAAACCACAATTCCATAATTAATGGGATAAGGTAGTTATTGATACGGAATCAAGTTCAAAGAGGTACAAACGCAATCAACTTCGGACTCTACAATCCCATTCGAATTCCCTAAAGATATGGTTAAAGTTCAACCAAGCTAGGACTCAAACTCCTAATCCAACTAGGCGTCAAGAAGTCTGGTAAGACTGCAAGTCTGGCCTATAAATAAAACCGTCACACCAGGTATGAGACTACGAATTCTCTGAGCTCTTGAGATTGAGATTGAAAATACTCTTCAGAAGATTGATTTGAACTGACTTAGGCATCGGAGTGGGCGTAGTCGGCACCCCCTACGAGTTGTTTGTTCTTTTTGCAGGATTGAAGTAGTAGATCAGAACCCAGCAGCGAATCACCAGGCGACACGTCACCATACCGGAAACTGTACCAACACCAACGTTTTGGCTCCTCCAAGTAGGAGGGTATTTTTTGTTACCACCAATTTCATTGATTATAAATAAGTGACTTTTGTTTGTTACCCAGTGTTGCGTGGAAGAAGAGAAGAAAAAAAGATGTGCCACACATTTTCTTCTTGGTTTTGAGGAATCAAAACAAGAGAGAGAAAAAATGGGCGAGAGTCTAGGTGTTGCACGGTGAGAGAGGAAAAGAAGAGAAGTTTCTATTCTTATTTTTTTCTTTTGTTTTCTCCTTTGGAAAAAAAATCTATTTTGTGTGAAAGTGAGATTTGTTTGTATTGCGACTTTCGGTTCTGAGTGATTTTGATGCAGGACAAACCAAGATTGACAAGAGTAAATAGAGAGAGAAGAAAAAAGAGGAAGATGTCAAGAAGAGGGTGAAAATAAGTCAAAGTGGAGAAGAAGCTCGGGAGAGGGGGAAAGAGGGGAGAAAGAAGACAAGAGGGCGGAGATGACAACAGTCGACCAAAATTTTCAATTCATCATAAGATATCAAATACATTAGAAAATTCTTTTAAAATAGAATAAAGACTAAACCTTAACCCTAACTCTTATGGTACTTGGGCTAATAGCCCACTTAAATAACATAAAGTCCAAAATAAAATAATACAACCCTTCTTAAAATAAATAATAAAAGAAAAATGCAACTAAATTAAAAGCCCAGTGAAGCTCCTACGTCAGATTTTCTCTTCACTATTTTGTATTGCATCTTTGATAGTAAATTTCTTCGTAATTGCCTATGCCTGTGGACGTACTTCACAATGAAGGAACCACGTAAATTCTTAGTGTTCTTTTGTGTGATTATTGTCTTATTTATCGTAATTGCTGCATTTTGCACAACAAGTGTTATCATAGCTAAGGTTCGATATTCAGATTGATGATTATGGTAAATATGGCAAGCACCAAGTATGAAGTTGAGAAGTTCAATAGCAGGAACAATTTTTCTCTTTGGAAAAGGATGAAATATCTTTTGATTCAGTAAAGAGTCCACAAGGCGTTATTAGGAAATGTAAAGAAACCCTAGAAGATGGACGACGATGAGTGGGAAGAGATGGATATGGAGGCTGACAATGCAATCCGTTTTAATTTTTCAGATGAAGTTATTCATACTGCCTTATAGAGAGAGAGAGAGGCTCAAGTTCATAATGTCCGGACAGGCGGTGACATGTTTGGACACCACCGCCTAGAAATCCATTTCCGACTAGAATTAGGGTTTCAAGAACCTATTTAAAGGGGCTTCTAGGTATTGTTTCTTTAAGAATTCCAGTAGAGAATTTCATTGTGTTAGGAGAACATTATCTAAGTTTAAACAGATTTATGTATTTCTCTCACAGTCTTTGATGTATTTTGTTGTTCAACCATTCAACCATTGAAGTCTAACTGGAGAGGACTTCTTGTAATTAGCTATTTCCTCTGATAATTGATTTCTTGGGTTTGGCCGCCTTAGAGTGGTTTTCCTCTTTGGTGCAAAGAGTTTCCACTTCGTAACCAAATATCTGTATGTTATTTACTTTTATTGTTTTACATATACGTTTAATTGTTTGGTTGAGGTAGCTTAGGAGTTTATTTTTATTTTCAATTGGTATTAGAGCGGGTTCACCCTGTTTGGATTAATTTCCTGAGTGAGATCCGTGAATCCTTGTGTTATGAAAACTTCTCCGTTATCTGAGAATGATTCTGATGATGAGTTCTATTCTAAGGAATGTATGAATTTGATGGAATTCTATAAAATTTCCCATAAAGAGCTTAAAAATATTAAGCTTGAAAAAGAGTCTTTGGTTACTAAATTGTCTGAATCACATGCCTTAATAGACTTTTAAAATCTAAAAATATTGTGCTTGTTGAAAATATTAAATCACTTAAGAATGAATTGAAAGACTCTAATGGTCCATTTAGGTGTTGGAAGCATCAAGAAGGCTATTTCAGAGTTCCAGGAAGATTCTGTGCAATTTCCAACTCAACAAAAGTTGGATCCCTTGTTTCCGTCTAGAAGAGCCTGTGAAACGTCCAGACGCTCTTCTATGTTGAGAAGATTCTGCCAGCTCAGCAAGCATTCGTCCGGACGACAGGGTAACATTGTCCGGACGCTCTTTAGTGTTTGGGAAGAATCCAGAGTCCTTTACAGACACGAATTGGGAAGACAGCTTGCAACCATCGAGACACTAGGGAAACACCGTCTGGACACGGCCTTAATAAGAAAACGCGTGAAGCGCGTTATGGAAAGGCGGTTGCAGTTCTTCGTCCGGACGCTCTCATCTTACGTCCGGACGCAACCTAGAGAAATCCGAATCAGACTCGATTTAGGTCTTCTAAAGCCTATAAATAGAGGCATCTAGGCATGTATTATTTACAGAATTTAGTATTGAATTCTCTAGACCTTAGAGAGTGTGTTTAGGTGAAAATTGTGTAATCTGCTAGCTCTCTAAGAGTTGTCCAGTTTGTGTGACTTGATCGTGTGAAGTCTAGCTTAGGAAGGATCCCTAAGCTAAATGAATCCATTGAAGACCCCTTCAAGGAGGAGACTTAATTGGGAAGCGGTCATGTATAGGCACACTTCAGAGTGCAAGGCACGATTGTTGCATCAGGGTATGTGAGTGTTACTGCTTTGTTATTAGCTTTGTCTTCTGAATAGTAGAATTCCTAAGTTTGGCTGCCCCAGAGTGGTTTTTCTCTTAATTGAGTTTCCACTTCATTAGAAAAATATCTGTCTTATTTAAATTCCACATTTAGATATTTTGTTACACATTGTTCACATTCACACGGCAAATTAGAAGTCTTTACTTTACAATTAATATCAGAGCTTGGTATACTCTTTTTAGATTAAATTCTTGAGTGTGATCATTTTTTACTTCTAATTATATTTTATCGTGTCTATTAATGTTGATTTGATGGAAAAACATGAACTCCAAAGGATGTGTGTCAAATTGTTCAAGCAATTTGAAGATTTTAAAACTTCTAGCATTGACCATCTACAAAGATTAAAAAATTTTGAAATAGAAAAAGATGTTCTTATTGAAAAAAATAAGTCTTTGGAAAATGCTCTAATGAAATCAAAACTGCCTTTGGAAAAACCTTTTGTTTCTGTTTTGAGTATTGATAGTGTTGCTTCTTCTTCACATGCTATGCCTGCATCTAGAACTATGTTTGTTAACCTAGCATGTTGAAACATCATACTCATTTTACTTGTGGGCACAAGGGTCAACGTGCTAAAGGGACTGGTCATAAAAATTTCAGTTCTATCTCTACATGTCATCACAATGGCGTTAGTGGTCATATCCGCCATAATTGCTTTCAGATACGTTTTCAGAAACCTTGGGATAAATAGCATGTGCCTAGGAAAGATGAACTTGGTATTGAGAACCAAGTCAAGACCTTAAGTGATCAAGTCAAACTCATTAGTGAAAAGCTAGGAAGCCTTACCCATAATGAAGAAATCTGTCATACTTAATGTTAGTATTTTATATTGGCAACATTCTGGTTGACAAAAACACTTTATGTAACAATTGTTTTTTAACAGGATTATCGATTCTATTCAGTGTCTCCTTTCATGCCATGTGTTAGTCACAAGTTTCTAGAAGATGTCCATGAAGATTCTATGCTATTTCCAAGTCAGAATAGCCGATTCTTGTGCAACCGTCCGGACAGGCCTTTGAAAGCGTCCGGACGCCCCACAGTGTCTAGAAGCTTCAGCGTTGCAGTTGTCCGGACGATTGAGCTACACCATTCGGACGCTAGGTCAAGCTACTCTGAATTCGACACAGAGTTGGATTTCAGACGACACTATTTGGGAAGGTTATGCCAAACGTCCAAACGACGTGGCAACACGTCCGAACGCTACCCAGTGTTCCTGAATATTTCGGGTCTCCTTTACGGATGCGGAAAGGAGTGACAGCATTGACCATCCAAACACTCAGTCAAGTCGTCTAGACGCGGTCCAATTTTGGGAAGAATTGCGCTATTTTAGAAAGGCGGTCGCAAAAGACTGTTCGGACTCAGCTAAGTGACCATCCAAACATTTCTCACCAGAGTCCGAATTTGAACAATATTAGGTTTTCTGTAAGCCTATAAATAAGTGGCTTTAGGCTTGTAACTTGTAAAAATTCAATATAGAATTTCATAGTGCTTAGAGATGGTGTTTAGGGAGAATTGAAGATCTGCTAGCTCTCTAGCCGTTGCCAATGTGTGCTCAACTGTTCATGTGAAATCTATCTTAGGGGTTGGCCATAAGATAGACCCCTTCAAGTAGAAGACTTGGTTGAGAACCGTTCACGATGAGTTCCATGTCAGAGTCATAGGGAAGATTGCTACATCGGGGTATGTGAGTGTTAATTTCTATGTACTAGCTTTGTCTTCTAAATAGTGGATATCTTGGGTTTGGCTATCCCGGAGTGGTTTTTCTCTTCATAGAGTTTCCACTTCATCAACAAAATATTTGTTTCTTTTAAATTCCGCAATTTAAATATTTTGTTGCACATTATCACACACTTGGTAAAATAGAAGTCAAATTTTATTTTTCATTTAATAAAAGGAAGAATACCACCAATAAACAAGTCTAGATTAAGAAAGAAGACAACTTGTGTTTGGTTGCCCATACTGCTTCAAAAATACTTGATATTTGTCTGTGGTATTTGGATAATGGATGCTTTAAACATATGACAGGTGACAAGACACTTCTGAAAGATATTCAGATGGGCAGAGGAGGAAGAATCACCTATGGAGATGGAAGTTAGTCCAAGGTCATTGGGAAAGGACTTATTGATATTCCATGACTGGGGGCATCTCAAGAAGCCTTATATGTTGAAGGACTCAAGGCGAATCTCCTCAGCATTAGCCAATTTGTGACAATGACTTGGTGGTTCAATTCTCCAAAAAAGAATGTAATATCTTTGACAGTAGTGGCAAATGGCTAATGGGAGGAGAAAGGACTGTTGACAACTGCTATGGCCTCCCTGGTCTCACTTCAGAGCCTCAGATAATCTGTAACAAGGTAACCATTGATGACAGTGAGTTATGGCATCAAAGGTTAGGACACTTAAACTTCACAGATATGGTCAAGACTGCCAGCAAGGAAATTGTCAAAGATCTACTCAAGATGGAGAAAATTGGGAAAGGAGTTTGTGGTCCATGTCAACTGTGACAGCAGACTCGAGCAGCTTATAAGAAAACTTAAGGTATTCTCACTTCTAGAAACTTAGAATTACTACATACGGATCTCATAGGTTCTACTAGAACTGCTAGTCTAGGTGGAAGAAAGTGTATATTGGTGGTTGTGGATGACTATTCCCAATTCACATGGGCTCTTCTTCTCCAGGAAAAGTCTTATGCTTTTGATGCAGCTTAACAATTGTTCAAGAAAATTCAGATTGAGCAAAACTACCCCATCATGAGAATTTGCAGTGATTATGGAAAAGAATTTGAGAATTCCATATTTTAAGAATTTTGCCACTCACATGGCATTTAGCAGAAGTTTTCATCCCCTATTACTCCTCAACAAAATGGGGTTGTAGAGCGGAAAAACAGGGTTATACAAGAGATGGCTTGAGTAAAATGATCAATTCAAAGAATCTAACTCAACACTTTTGGGGAGAAGCTGTCAACACTGCCACATCATCAATAAAGTCTACTTGAGGCCAGAAACCAACAAAACTCCTTATGAGATATGGCGAGGAAAGAAGCCCACACTCAAGTATTTCCATATTTTTGGAAGTAAGTGCTACATTCTTCAAGACAGAGAAAGTCTGGGAAGATTTGATCCCAAAAGTAATTAAGGAATACTCTTGGGATACTCCACCAACAGTCGTGCTTACAGGGTATTCAACAAAAGAACAGAAACTGGATGAAATCAATTAATGTGGTAATTGATGATGAAGAAGTTGAGTCACCTAGCAAGGGGGAGAAAACTCAGTCCTTTCCGGATGAGCTGCCTGCTCCTTCAGTCGATATGGTCAAGCCATCTTCTTCAACCCAAGAAACACCTATCATTCCTTTAGCAGTTGATACTCTACCATATCCTCCTGTCATTCCTTTAGTAGCTGATTCTCTACCAGATCCTACAGATATTGTGTCTTCTGGGAATACTGCCAGTGCATTTGAAGATGAGGATGAACCTACTAATCCTTCTAAGAGGTCATGGGTCAAGCTTAATCATCATTCCAGGCAGCTAATTGAGAATCTTGAAGAAGGACGTCGTTTGAGAAACAGAGTGATCCAGCCATCAAATGAAGTAGCCAATCAAGTCATATATAGCTGTTATCTTGCACAAGTTGAACCAAAGAAGGTTGATGTAGCTTTACAAGATGAGAGCTGGATCGCTGCAATGCATGAGGAGTTGCATCAATTTACCAGAAACGATGTACGGACTCTTGTTCCCAGACTTTCTAATCACAATTTCATTGGCACCAAGTGGACTTTCAAGAACAAATCAGATGAGCATGGTACAGTGATCAGAAAAAAGGCTTGTCTCGTTGCTCAGGGGTATACTCAGATTGGAGGGATAGATTTTGATGAAACATTTTCTCCGATTACTCACTTAGAGTCCATCTGAATCCTGCTTTCCATTACTTGTCATCTTGGATTCAAACTTTATCAGATGGATGTTAAAAGTGCCTTTTTAAATGGCATACTTCAGGAAGAGGTATATGTAGAACAACCAAAAGGGTTCCAAGATCCTCACCATCCTCAACATGTCTACAAGCTGAAGAAAGCCTTGTACGGCCTCAAGCAAGCTCCCCGGGCATGGTACAAGCATTTGACTACTTACCTTTTGGCTAAAGGATTCACAAGAGGACAGGCTGATTGGACTCTATTTATCAGGAATCAAGGCAATCACAAGCTCATTACTCAAATTTATGTAGATGATATCATATTTGGAGCAACTCTGGATTCCCAAGCTCATGATTTTTCTGAGGAGATGAAGCAAGAGTTTGAGATGATTATGATTGGTGAATTGACTTACTTTCTAGGGCTTTAAGTTAAGCAAACTTCTGAAAGGGATCCTATCTCTCAATCCAAGTATGCCAAAGATCTGGTCAAGTACAAGTGTCAAGATTAGTGCTAATCTTACAAGCAAGCAAGTAGATCCTACTCTCTGCAGAAGTATGATTGGGAGTCTTCTCTACGTTACTGCCAGCCGACCAGATATTGCCTTCAATGTTGGAGTATGTGCTCGATTTCAAGTAAATCCTAAGGCAATAATCTAGTGGCCTAGATGAGTAGGAAATAATCTTCTATTTCCCTCTCAACTTTTGAAGCCGAATACATTGCTCCTAGAAGCTGTTGCACTCAGTTGTTATGGATGAAGAAACTTCTTTATGATTATGGTTTCACTCTAGACACCATGGCCATCCACTGTGACAACACAAGTGCCATCAATATTTTCAAGAATCTGGTTTAGCATTCTTGTACCAAGCACATAGACATCAAACATCACTTCATCCGTGATCTTGTGGAATCCCGGATAGTATCTTTTTCTTTTATACCCATTTACAGCCAATTGGCTGACATTCTTACCAAACCTTTCGATGAAAGCTAGTTTGAGTCTCTTAGAAAAGCCATGGTGTTTGTGACATGTCCTAGATATGTCTCTCTTCATGCTAGGATTAGACTTTAGTGTGTTCTTTAGTCTTTTCCTCTGAAAGCATGATTTGTTTTTTTAATAAAAACAAAATAAAAAATAAAAAATTGGGGGGGGGGGGGGGGGGGAAGGAAAGGTTGCAAGTTGTTCTTTTTAAGTTTTTCAGTTCATTGTGCTTTGATAGAATATGATTACATATGCTTGAGATCCTAAGTCTAATATTTGCTAAGTTTTCTTATTGCATCTTAATGCTAGATAGTTGATTTTCTCATGAGATGAAAAATTGTGCACTATCCAAAGCACCCCTAAGGTACATTTTTTTTTTGCTCTCTAATTTTTAGCTTTTGAAAATTCTGATGAGAGAGATTTTTTTTGCTAAGGTGGTCAAATTGACCAACTCGCTAGTTAAACCTAGAACCCATAAATTCTAGCATTCTTTCTAGGTTGTAGCACCAAGTGATAAAAAGCATTTCACTTTCAGTAAATATGGATAATTAAAAGGATCCATTGCTTATTGTGCTGAAAATCTGTTCTTAAACTTGTCCCTATAGAAATAGTTAGTGACCAAATCATTGCGAAAATAGATAGTCACTAAAGGACTATGTAAAAGAAAAGTATTGCATCTTAGGGGGAGTGTATCATATGAGAGTGGTTAGGCCCTAGTAAAATAAGGTTTGACTTTTGACTGATCTATCTTTGAATTTTTCTCTCATTTAGAAAATTCAAGTGCTTTAAATCTTATCAGCAAACATCATACCTTATTGAGAAAGCTTTCACACATACACACACACACACACACACACACACACACACACACACACGCATAGCATGAGTTGAGTAAGCCATTTAAAATTTCTACTTGCAGAGAAATTTATGCTTATTAAATACTTGTCTCTCAAATATATGTTTGCATATTTTTAACTTGTTGTAATACCCGAGAAAAACACCCCACTTAAGTTATCGAAATATGTGCATAAAAATAAGACTTAAGAATTGCTCTTAGTTTAATTAAGTTACATAATTATGCATGTAGAGAATTGGATCACTAAGGTTAGTCGATCGAGCGACTTTCTAGTCGATCGAGTGACTATAGGTCGAAGTCGATCGAGCGACTTTCTGGTCGATCGAGCGATTATAGGTCGATGTCGATCGATTGACTTATTTTCGATCGAGCGATTTTATCCAGTGCGACGCAGTTTACGGGTAAACAGCAAAAAAATGATTCTTACCTTTGATTTTAAACCCATTGCTTATGAACGGTTCCAGATGATTGAAACTTATCTAGTTAGCCTAAGTTAGCTTAGTTTGGTTGAAATTGAACTAGATATGGTGGTACAATCTAATCATGACTCAAGATATGGAAGAAAATCAAATCTTGGATATTAGATGATCTTGCATGGATATTTCTCTCCCCTGCTGCCAAAGATCCGACCCTTGGAAGGATTTGTACTAGATTGATCTCAGCCCTTCGTGATTATTATATATAGCTTGCATGGGATATCAAAAATCAGCTTAAACTCTCCCCCATGCCACTCACGTAAGCTCCCCTCCCCTTCACTGTTTGGTATTGAATCTCCCATGGAAAAATCTCTCTCATTCTTCTGTGGAAGCCAACACCTATAGCCAGAAATAAAGCCCTGAATCCCCTCTTGTTTCTCAATAAAACACCAATAATCAACATCAGAAACCTCTCTCAAATTCTAGCTCAAAGGCCAGCATCTTCCAACTCATTTCAAGCACCTTGCTTTGGAGTTAGACCTCCTTCTTTCATCCAACCTGTTGGGTGCGAATCTTGGTAAGTGAATCTCCCTTTCTACTCTCTAAAATTCAGTATGTGTTCCTAAGAATCATGGGTAATTTCTCCTCTTGAAAGAATTACACTCATGAAGCTTTAAACAAGCAAGATAATAGCTTTGCTTTAATACTTTTGTGGAAGTGAGCTGTTGAAGTATGGGTGTACTGATTTATGAAAAGGAAGGTGTGTGTGTATATATGTGTGTATGTGTGTGTGTGTGTGTGTGTGTGTGTGTGTGTGTGTGTGTGTGTGTGTGTGTGTGTGTGCTGGAATTCCCTACATGAATCAGAATATTAAAGTATGAACTAGTAAGTAAGTAAGTATAAATGGTATATGGCTAATGCTTGTGTGTGTGGAAAGTATTATTTTGGCTACATAAGGGTATGAATGAGAGTTGTATATATATATATATATATATATGTCAATATACTAGTGGAGTTAATGGCTAGTAAAAAAAAAGGGGGTGTCTTAGTTTCATTATTCAATAACCTAAGATGGCATTCAATATCTTGATTAAGAGAACGGAAGTATTAGGACAACGGTTAAAATGATACTTTAAGGATAAAATACAGCGAACATGTTTGTAGCATCATTTCACTAATTTAGTATTACCATATGATTGAAATTATGCAGCTAAAGAGAAAGACTTTTGGAGCAGAAACTAGTAAGTATCTCTATACTTACTGAGGACAAAGCTGGTTGATTTTCCTATAATATTATGTTTACTATTTTATTTACTTGTTTGCGCATGTGATTTTACATATTTTATTATTTCTAATAACCTGTCTAATAACAAGCTGTTGGATCAAGATCCACGGTGGGTATGCGAGGCTTCACGTGAGTTCCAAGGTTCTCAGTGAATGAGGAGGTACCTGAAAAGAATAATAAATACAAAAACTGGTGTACCAAGGTCACCAGGGAAACCAAGGTTTCCAGGAGCCAAGGCTCCCAAAGATTATAATTAAAAGTTAAGTGAGGAAACCAAGGTTTCAAATAACACGCTAAACGTGCCAAGGCCAACAGAGTAGTGGAAAAAGGGAAATACCTAAGACTCTAAACTTAAAACTGTCATACCATTGCTTTATTATCATATTTATATTCACTTCATGGCTGCAGAACATGAATTGCGTATACTTACGATCATGAAGCTATATTGCATTGTGTTGCATAAATAAATCAGCACTCATATTATTATTGGAAACAGTGGACTTACTTTAGTCTTTATGTTGTTTTCTTCTCTTTGTATGGTACTTGTAATGGTTCAGGCTATGAAGAAGAAGAGGATTATCAGGACTATCCCGACACGTAGATGGTCCCTGGTTCAGTTTTGTAAGGCTGGAAAGCCTAAGTTTTGGGACTACCCTGTTATAGTCCATTAGCCTATCTTAAAACAATATTTATAATTCTCCAGTTATATATATACTTTGGCTTGTATAATTATTTAGCCCTAAGTGGCATGACTGGTATTACTGTCTGTATAATTATGCTGACTGACTTATTTTATATATATTTGAGGTATTTTCAGTAGTAGCTCTGAAGTGTCAACCTATTTCCAATTTATATTATATTTATTCCGTTGCCAATAATTACCTCTGATAAGTTAGTAATGTCTTGTGGAAATTCAAAAATTTTCACCTACGCTTTTTGCAAAAGCGAGGCGTTACATTTTGGTATCAGAGCAGTTTGCTCTGAGGACCTTAGGTTTGACCTTAGTATAAGACTTAGGCGCACAGAGCTATAGGGACATAAAAGTATTTTTGCTTGTATATATATATGTATATGCTAGATATTAATTTGAATATCATGAGTTAGAATAAGAATAAAATAGATAGATGTTCATGCACACTTAGAATTTTGTGGTTTACAATCATTGTTTATTCGGGTAATTTTGAGTGTTACAATTATTTATAGCATGATTTATTTATGAAATTTCTTATCAGTGACTGATTGTTAAATAGTTAGGTTGTTAGTTCAATGCTTGGTTTTAAACATTTTATATTCATTTAAAGAATGTCTGTGTCCAATAAATGTGGAATAACTGTTCCTTTAAAACACAGAATCATGCCTCCTAGACGCCGTCCCCTCTATGACTCTAATCGTGTTCCCCGTTCTGAAGGAAATGGTGAGGAGGATCTGCCACCCCCTCCTCCACCGCCACCATTCAATGATGGCGTACACCCAGCTTTAGTACAACTTATAGCTGACACCACTAGGCAACTGGCCGAAGTGATATCACGAATCCCACGACCCAATGAACGAGCCGAACCCGTGGGTTGTTCATTACGCGATTTTGCTAGCTATCACTTCCGAACTTTTGAAGGAACAGAAGGGCCGAACGTTGCAGAGGCTTGGCTCACAGATATAGATGTACTGTACACCACCCTTGGTTGTACAGACGAGCAGAAGGTTCAGTACATTGTACTGCAGTTGACAGGTGAAGCTAAGAGATGGTGGACTGCAAGGAAGGTGCTGCTTGGGGAAAGGACAGTAATTACTTGGGAGATGTTTAAGGAGGAGTACAACCGACGGTTTTTCCCTCGATCTCAGAGGCAACTACGAGCGATAGAATTCCAGAATTTAGTCCAAGGTGACATGACTGTAGAGCAATATTCCGCCCGATTCATGGAGTTAGCTCGGTTCGCAGCCAATCTTATCCCTGACGAGGAAACGAAAGCAGAACGATTCGAGAATGGCCTTAACCCTCGCATTAGAGAAAAGGGTGATTTGTCTGGAAATAAAGGAACACGCCAGATTGGTAGAAGTGGCGTCCCTAGCTGAAACAGGAATACGGGAATCGGCCGCAGCATATGAATTGAAGAAACGTTCGAAACAACCGCTGACGCGCCCCATCAAAAGGCAAGCTGTTGGAAGTGGCTTCAAGCCTACCCTGGGAAAGAATCTTTCGAACCAGAAGACCGTCTGCAGCAAATGTGCAAGGACGCACCAAGGGGATTGTAAGCAAGGAGCATCCACATGTTTTAGATGCGGTAAGTCTGGGCATTTTCTGAAGGATTGCCCTATGAATGCTGCGAGAGGAGCAAAATTTCAAGGAAGCGGAACTCAGGCACGCGTGTACTCTCTTATGCCCGGAGGAGAAGAAGGAGTCGAAGGTGATGAAGAGGATGCGGATGTGGTAACAGGTACCATCCCTCTTTTTGGTAAAATAGCAAGTACCCTTTTTGATTCAGGAGCAACGCATTCTTTCATATCATCTACATACGTTAAATTATGTAGCATGACTCCTCGACCCTTGAACCAAAGCATAACTGTATCCACACCTACTGGGAATATAGTTACTTGTAGGAAATCCATTGAAGATTGCCCCATCGTCATAGGAGATAGAGTCCTACCGGCAAACCTAGCCGTATTTCAAATGTTAGGTTTTGACGTAATTCTAGGAATGGACTGGTTGTCGAAGCACTATGCCAATATCGAATGTAGAAAGAAAGAAGTTGTCTTTCGCTTTCCAAGCGAAGAGGAATTCAAATTCTGTGGATCTCGAGTACGAGCCACTCCACCCCTTCTTTCTGCAATTCAGGCAAGGCGAAGCATTAGTTGTGGTGCACAAGCATTTTTAGCCTATGTCAAGGCTGAGTCGGAAGGAGAACGTAAGCTGGAAGATATACCTGTAGTGCGCGAATATCCAGACGTTTTCGCCGAGATCTCGACCGGATTGCCACCTGATCGAGAAATCGAATTCTCTATCGATCTGATGCCAGGAACTCAACCCATTCATAAAGCACCATACCGTATGGCGCCCTCAGAATTGAAGGAGCTGAAGAAGCAACTTGAAGACTTGGTAGACCGGGGTTTCATCCGCCCCAGCGTCTCACCATGGGGAGCACCCGTTCTGTTTGTAAAGAAGAAGGATGGATCCCTGCGTATGTGCATTGATTATCGCGAACTCAACCGAGTGACAATCAAGAACAAGTATCCGTTACCAAGGATTGACGATCTCTTTGACCAATTGAAGGAAGCTACGGTATACTCCAAGATCGACCTTCGATCGGGGTATCATCAGCTTAAGGTAAAGGAAGCAGACATTCCGAAGACGGCAATACGTACGCGTTACGGACATTACGAGTTCCTAGTCATGCCATTTGGAGTGACTAATGCACCTTCTGTATTCATGGACTTAATGAATCGAGTGTTTCACAAGTACCTTGACCAGTTTGTGGTGGTATTCATAGATGACATCTTAGTTTATTCTGCCACTAGCAAAGATCACGAAGAGCACTTGAGAACAGTGCTGAACATCTTGAGAGAGAAGAAGCTTTTTGCTAAGCTTAAGAAGTGCGAGTTTTGGCTGAAGGAAGTCTCGTTCTTAGGTCATGTAATTTTGGAAGAAGGAGTAGCAATTGACCCAAGAAAGATTGAAGCGGTGACCAATTGGGAGCGACCATCAAATGTAAATGAGATACGAAGTTTTCTAGGGTTTGCGGGATACTACCGAAGATTTGTTGAAGGTTTTTCTAAGCTCTCAAGGCCTCTGACTGCGTTGACGAAGAAGAATGCTCATTTCATCTGGAGCGATGAATGTGAAGAATGCTTTTAAGAGCTGAAGCAAAGGTTAGTATCTGCACCTGTCCTGACCCTTCCCAAGGAGTCGGAGAAGTTCGTTATCTTTAGCGATGCATCTCTTCAAGGCCTAGGTTGCGTGCTCATGCAGCAAGGCAAGGTGATCGCCTACGCGTCAAGACAACTGAAGGACCACGAGAGAAATTATCCTGTGCACGATTTGGAACTTGCAGCCATCATTTACGCGTTGAAGATTTGGAGACATTACCTACTTCAAGAAACCGTAGAGATCTACACTGACCACAAGAGTCTCAGGTACATTTTCACGCAAAAGGAATTGAATATGAGGCAGCGAAGATGGCTTGAGTTAATCAAAGATTACGATTGCAATATCATGTACCATCCTAGGAAAGCAAACGTTGTAGCAGATGCGTTAAGTAGGAAGTCATGCGGTAGAATCTTAAGTTCTATCACCACCCCAGATCAACTGGCTCAACGACTAGAAGTGATTCGACTGAACGTCGCGGAGGAGCAAGCAGTCTTAGCAACTTTGGTTGTTCATCCCCTAACTTTTGATAGAATCAAAGTGGCACAGGAGAATGATCTTGAAGTGCAAGGTTTGGTGAAGAAGGCTAATCATAGCAGCGCTTCTGGATTTTATTTCACGGATGACGGTTTGTTGAGAATGGCTGACGCTAGGATTGTCATACCTAACGATGTGGAACTGAGAAGAGATATCTTAGATGAAGCCCACAAAACGCGGTATACAATTCATCCGGGGAGTACCAAGATGTATCAAGATTTGAAGAAGAAGTTTTGGTGGCAAGGCATGAAGCGAGATATTGCTGAATACGTGGCTCAATGTCATGTATGCCAACAAGTGAAAGCTGAACATCAAAGACCTGCAGGGCCTCTTCAACCTTTAAGTATTCCAGAATGGAAGTGGGATCAGATTGCCATGGATTTTGTTGTAGGCTTACCGAAGGCACCCGGTGGTCAAGATTCCATTTGGGTTGTGATCGATAGGCTTACCAAAAGTGCTCATTTCATTCCATTTCATATCACCGACCCGGTACCCAAGTTAGCGGAAATGTACATTAGAGACATCTTAGGTTTAGATACATAAGTGTATTGCCTTACTTGTGAAGGACTAACCTTGTTGTCTTCCTCTATCTGTTCAACAAGATGTTCTTTTGGGCTTTTTACAGTTTTCTTTTACCTATGTTTGGACTTTAGAATTGTATTGCTGTGGTTTTTCAATACTTTGTTTACCCTTTGTGTTTTTGAGACAAAAAGGGAGAGTATTTTTATTTTTGTGGACTGGGATTGTATTTTTTAACCGGTCAAGTGATTTTTGTCCTAGAATGGCCAAAGGGGGAGATTGTTAGTTTTATAGGCTACATTCTATTGACAAAATCACTATCATATAATGTTGTTGCTTTAACAGGGATAACGTTTTATTTCAGAGTCTTCAAATGTTCAGAGATTATTTATCTAAATATGGAAAGAGCCTTAATATGACAAGTTTTAGTGTCACAAGCATCAAGAAGGCTATTTTAGAGTTCTAGGAAGATTCTACGCCATTTCCAACTCAGCAAAAGTCAAATCCCTTGATTCCATATGGACGGGCCTGTGAAGTGTCCGGACGCCTCTTTGTGTCAAGAAGATTCTGCCAACTCAGCAAGCATCCATTTGGACCACAGGGCAACATCGTCTGGACGCTCTTCAGTGTTTGAAAAGAATCCAGAGTCCTTTACAAACACAGATTTGGAAGACAGGTTGCAACTGTTCGGATGCTAGGGCAACACCGTTTGGACGTGGCCTTAATAAGGAAACACGTGAAGGCCGTTATGGAAAGGCAGTTGCAGTTTTCTGTCTAGACGCTCTCAGCTTAAGTTCGGACGTGGCGTAGAGAAATTCGAATCAGACTCGATTTAGGTTTTCTAAAGCCTGTAAATAGAGACCTCTAGGCATGTATTATTTACAAAATTCTATATTGAATTCTCTAGAGCTTAAAGAGGGTGTTTAGGTAGAAATTGTGTAAATATGCTAGCTCTATAAGAGTTGTCCGGTGTGTGGCTTGATTGTGTGACGTCTAGCTTAGGGAGGAGCCCTAAGCTAAAAGAATCCATTGAAGACTCCTTCAAGTAGGAGACCTGGTTGGGAAGCATTCGTGTATAGGTACACTTCAGAGTGCAAGGTATGATTGCTGCATCAAGGTATGTGAGTGGTACTAGCTTTGTCTTCTGAATAGTGGAATTCCTGGGTTTGGCTGCCTCCGAGTGGTTTTTCTCTTAATTGAGTTTCCACTTTGTTAACAAAATATCTTTCTTGTTTAAATTCTGCATTTAGGTATTTTGTTACACATTGTTCACACACACACGGTAAATTAGAAGTCTTTATTTTACAGTGGCATTTTAAACTAGGACATCCTTCTTTAGATATTGTTCAGTGTGTGGTTAAGGAAAAACATCTACTTGTTTCTAAATCTGATTTCCATAAAACATCTACTTGTATTTCATGTCAATTAGGCAAAAGTAAAAGGAAGCCTTTGCATGCTTCAAATCATGTTACTCTTCAACCTTTAGAATTGATTCACTCTAACATTTGGACATCACCAATTCAGTCCATCAGTGGATGCAAATACCATGTTATCTTCATAGATGATTTTTCACGGTATACTTGGATTTATCCTCTCTATCATAAATCTGAGGTCTTTGCAACTTTTTTCAAATTTAAGATCTTAGTAGAAAATCAAGTCACTACTAGGATTAAACAAATTCAATCAAATGGGGGAGGTGAATATACCTCAATTCATTTTCAATCCTTCTTGACCAAGCATGGTATCTTACATAGAAAATCTTGTCCCTATACATCACAACAAAATGGAATTTTTGAGCGAAAATTGAGACATATCTTAGAGACAAGTTTGACACTTTTAGCCCACTCCCATCTCTCAAATCGTTATAGGGTTGATGCCTTCCTCACCGCTGTGCACATAATCATTAGGCTGCCTACTCCAACTCTTAAGTACAAGTCACCTTACTTTAAACTCCATAATCGTGAACCTGACTATCAAACTCTTAGAGTCTTTGGTTGCCTCTGCTATCCTCCTCTCTAACCCTTTGGCTTGATAGGGGCAACTATACTGGCTATAAATGTTTTCCTCACCTTACTAGGTTACAACTATACTGGCTATAAATGTTTGGATCCTGTTGCTAACAAAGTTTACTTGACTAGACATGTTATCTTTAATGAAGATTTCTTCCCTGCAAAGGATAAAGCTACTTCACAACTTCCTTCCAAGATTAGTGCTCAAGGTGATGTTCCTTTCATTCTTCCTATTCAACTGCCTTTTGTCCCTCATAATTTTTCTGGTTTACCTCTTGTTTCTAACCATACCACAGCCCCGAGTGCATCTTCTCAACCTGTTGCCAAGCCTACCTCAGAAATACCCAATCCTTTACTCCCTCATATCTCCCCTCACTCCATGGTCACTCGTGCTCGAAATAATGTCTCCAGGCCTAAAATTTCGCAAATGGCACCATTTGGTACCCTCTTCCCCATGCTCTTCTTGCTGAACCCTCTCAAATGGATCTGGAACCCACATGTTATTCATTAGCTACCAAGGATGCGAATTGAGGCAAGCAATGAATGTTGAATTTGATGCCTTGCTAAAAAATCACACATGGACCTTGGTTCCTTTCGATTCAGCTGCCAATATCATTGGGTGCACATGGGTGTTTCGCTTAAAGAGGAAGGTTGATAGCTTCGTTGACCACTACAAGGCACACCTCGTTGCCAAGGGGTTCCATTAGTATGTCGGCATTGACTAAGGTGAGACCTATAGCCCCGTAATCAAGCCAACAACGTAATTATTGTACTCTCCATTGCTATCTTTGGTGGTTGGCCTATACACCAAATTGATATTCATAATGCATTTCTTCATGGGCATTTGATTGAGGAGGTCTACCTATCCCAACCTCCAAGATTTGCTCAACCTCAGCATCCTACAAAACTCTTTAAACTCAACAAGGCCTTGTATGGCCTCAAACAAGCACCCTAAGCTTGGTTCTCCAGACTTAGATGCAAACTGCAAGAGATTGGATTTCATAGCTCCAAGTCTGATACATCTCTTTTCATATATAAATCTATTGCATACACCACGTTTGTTTTGATTTATGTAGATGACATCTTGATAACATGTTCAAATTCCTCAGCAATTGATGAGCTACTGAATGCTATGCATCATGACTTTGTTGTGAAAGACTCGGGCAAACTCAGCTTTTTCCTAGGCATTGAAGTCGTTCCCTCCTCTGGTGGTGTTATTCTCTCTTAGCACTGGTACATCCTTGACCTCTTTAAGCAAACCAAGATGGTTGAAGCAAAACTGGTTAATTCTCCTATGGCTTCCTCCACTCATTTATCGGCATTTGAAGGTGATCTCTTCTCTGAACCCACTTTATTTTGCAGTACAACCCCGTGTTCCATGCACAAACAAAACACGTCAAGATCGACTTTCACTTCATTCATGACATGGTTTCGAAAAAAATCATTAACATCAAGTTCATCTCTAACAAAGATCAGCTAGTGGATATCTTTACAAAGCCTCTTTCATCCTCTCACGTTTTGGTTTTCTTCGAGAAAAGCTCAATATCAATCCTATATCGTTGAGCTTGAAGGAACAACAACAAATATAAACAATTATATTCTTAGATTCTATAAGCCCTATATGTTAGGAAACAGTTAGGATGCAACATCAACTGATAGCCAAAAAAGGAAACAAGTCGTGGAAGTGGAATTTGATGATCAAAGTTCACCCATGGATAAATGTGATGTTATGTCTATACCAAATACTCAAATCCACACCTCTCTGGTGCTTTTCGATCACGTTTCTCTCTGTCTCTTGCTAAAGAATAAGGCTCTTCCTCGTGCTTGAGTTTCTTGAAAATTGTTTGTCATCACATTTGGGGAAGAATCTCTTGTGTGTAAGTGAGATTTGGGCATATTGGGGATTTGGGTTTTGAGTGATTTTCTTTTTATTGTTTTGTCTTCCATTTTTTATGGTATTTCTCCATAATCGCCTCTGCCTGTGGACATACCTCACATTGAAGGAATTACGTAAATTCTTGGTGTTCATGTGTGATTATTTTGTCTTATTTATCGTAATTGTGGTCCTTTGTACAACATGATATTTAGACCAATCAAATGGAAGAAGTGCTATCAAAGCACGCAACTAACTACATATTACCAAAGGTCATACATAGATACATTTTGTTCAATTAAAGTAAAACTAACCTAGTCAAAAAGGCAAATAAAGTTCCAGAAGAGAGACAACAATGTTAGAGGCACAATTATCATTATTAATGAAATACCACGGAATGATTAGGACAAAAATATGTCAACATTTTTGGTTAATTAACAAAGTGAATATATAGAATTTGGTAGAGAAGCTTACATGTTACTCGCTTTCAGCATCCCAATAGGCAGTTTTCCAGTTAGCAAGTTGCCGGTTAAATATCTAAACAAAATCAATATTAACAATTCAGCATCATTTTGTAGTTTGTGCATTACAGATCATCAGGTAAACTTGTCATTGAGGATGGAAATTTGAAAGAGGAACAACATTAACTAGGAAGTAAATTTGAAAAATCCTTATGTGGATATCAACATTTAGTATTTAACTAAAGGAAACCTATAAATTCAATGACATGAAAGGACTTATATTTTCTATTTTAGCCTTTAGCAGACACACTACTAGGTAGGTATTTAAGAGAATACATCTTCAACACTCAATTACCCATATGGATGATAATACTTCAAATATTTTACAGAACCCTTATAACTAAAAGCTTGACTTGGTGCATTTAAGCCACATTAGTGCCACGTTCTATTCTACAAGCCATTCAGTTATTTGACCCTTGAAACATCTTGTCAAGTTGGTCACAGATAATTCTGTTCTGGGCCCAAGGCTTGTTTTGAGTTTAACTTCAATGTCAAACTAATAGTTTTGTCTGATTTTATACTCGAGGCCTTTTAAGGCCAGAATCTAGGAGCCATCTAATTAATAAAATTGGAGATTGCCTAATTGATCAGACCAACAAACTATTTCTTTTTCATCGCCACTAATGAGGTAATGATCACACAATGCCTCTTAGGTATACAGAAATGGTCGTCTACAATTTGATATAAGAAAATATTCATATAATTTAAACTGCATACATGAAACTCGTCCTTCGAAGATCGACAAAGGTTTTTGGTATTTCTCCACTTAGTTTGTTAAAGCTGAGATCTCTGCAAGAAAAGTTATAATTAAATGAATTAGAAAACAAATAACACCCTAAAAATTAGTCATTTCCTGGAAAAAAAAACAACATATTAAAATTATCAAAACGAGAAAAGACAGTCGTTTTTATATAAGAATGTCATAAACAAAGTCAAAACCACACTAATTTAGAGTGAATTATTAATTCTTTTTTAAAAAACATTTGCAGATCCCAGGCCTTGGTTTAGATTGCAAGTGGGTGGAACTGGGAGGTCATGGTTTTGGTTTTTGTTTAAAGCCTTATAAAGTAAATTTTTTCTAGAGCATTTCTTGGAATATCATTTGATTGTTTTTTATTGGCTGCATTCTGTTGACAAAGTCACTATTATGTAATGTCTCTATTTTAACAGTGATGCCGTATATTTCAGAATCTTCAAACTATTTAGAGTTTATTTCTCTAATACGGAAAAAGCCTTATTATGACAAGTTGTAGTATCACAAGCTTCAAGAAGGCTATTTCAAAAGTTCCAAGCAGATTCTGTGCAGATTCCAACTCAGAGAAGTCGGATCCTTTGTTTCCGTCCGGATAGCCCAGTTATGTGTCTGGACACCCATCAGTGTCTAGAAGATTCTTAGTGCTCTAGCATGCATACACTCTGACGACAGGGCAATACCATCCGGACGCCAGTCAGAGTTCAAGAAGTATTTGGATTTCCTTTTTAGACATGTATGGAAAGAAAGCCTGCATCCATCCAGACGTGGTCCTTAATAAGGAAATTATGTTCAGACAATTTGCAACCGTCCGTGATAAGTGGTGAATGTTGTACATTCAAGCCCCTTAACTTGCATATGTTAATTTCTTTGCATTGTTATTTGTTTGATTTTGTGTTGTTTTATTGTTTTCAGGTTTTAAGTAAACATACAATTAATTTCATTGATTTTGGGCTTAAAGTACACTTTGAGAAGACCTATAAGATATTGGTAAGCTTAACAATCATAATAGAAGACTAATATGATGTGGTTAAGTTTAATCAAATCAAGGGAATGATTAAATCGGAATTTCTCCAATAAGAGTCAAAATCGGATTGGATTCAAATTTGGATTCTACACACGTCTCAGTGTTTGGATCATAACTTTCTGCTCATATCTCGGATTCCAATAACAATGGTGGTGTTGGAAAGCTAATAAAAACTTCAACAAATATATCTGTGGATTTGGTTTTTACCCTTCTTCATTTTTATTTTTGATTTCTTTGTGGATTTGGTTTGTCTGGTTGAAGACGTTAAAGTTAGCACTAACGGTAGGCAACCCACTTTATTAAAACTTCTCCTGTTGATTTTCTTGATACTTATTATACAGCTAGAGTAGTGCTTTGTTTTTCAAGACAAGCAGTTTTGCTTTGAAGTTTTGGGGAGTACAACCATCCCCACTTTTTTTTGCCTTCCACCTGGTATTGTATCTCTATCTGTACATTGGGGACAATGTATCATTTAAGTTTGGGAGTGGGAAAAACATTTTGTTATCCTGTTGTAGATATTGTGACTGCCTGATCATGTTATTTCTAAGAATTTGGTTGAACTTTTAATTTTGATTTGTATTTCATTGGTGAGCTTAACATGATGAACACATGATCACTTGACTAGGAAATTAAGAAGTTTTGTTATTTTCTTTGGCAACATGAGATATTACTTGTTTCAATTTGATTCTCACAAGCACACTAGTACGTAGGCTGTGGGGTATGAAATTTGAAATCAGTGATGTCTGTTATCAATATCTTAGATGTAGCTAAGTAACTTATTAGAGGAATAACATTGGCATAACAAATAACTAATCATTTGAATTAGTTATGTCTTTTAGGCCTCTCCTAATCTCTATAAATAGACCCTTAAGCTTCAAGAGAAGATGTGCTTACCTTTAGACAAAAAATTATTCTTGGAGGCTTGACAAGTTGAAGAGGAGAAGGACATGGCAAGAGGTCATTCCAGCACCACATTGAGCAGCTAAACTCGTAATTGGGTGTTGATGTAGCCCTTTCCAAGTAACAATGATTTAATTGTATTTTAATTTTGGACTTTCTATATGCATGATGGTTGTATAACTGTGAGAATTGATCTTAATGTTTATATTCAATCATTATGAATTTCTTATCTTGTCTTAGAAAGTCTTTTATATTGATTGAACTCAATCCTTCATATTTTCTGTGATTATGTGAATGATTGTTATACAACTGTTTTAACTGATATATGATCAAGAGGGTTAGATAGGCCATGCCAAGGGAAGACAGATTGTACTACACCCTAGTTTAGTGTAATTTCGGTAGACAGTTCGTACCAACAGAAGATGCGTTATACTATTTCATTGATTGTGTATATCCTATTAAAGACGTAGCTAATCCATATCTAAGGAAGACGGGTTGTACTGCATTTTAGTGGTTAGGTTAACAGTCTGTGCCAACTAAAGATGGATTATACTTATTCTTTAGAGGTAATTTCTTGACTACTCGAGTGAAACGAGCCCTATATCATGCATAGTACAAATTTCCCTTGTTAATTTATGATTCACCATTGTTATGCGGTGAGTAGTGAAATCAATCCCCTATTCTTTCTCTCATTATTACAATCTTTATTTTTATGTCTTTAGTTTTATGCATTTAACTTAGTTATAAATAAAATAAAATCGAACTTCATTTAATTAAGTTATATTTAATCTTGAAAAACTTGATAGCAATTCTTATGCAGTCCTTGAGGTTCAACACCCTCAATATAGCCCTATCCTATAAGGATTCGTACTATTGTGAGTTATAATTTTATTATTGATATTTTTGTATACAAAATGACCACATCAATTTTTGGTGCCGTTGCTGGGGACTGCTTAACGGTTGCGTTATTAAGCTCTAAAGATTAAATCTAGCTTCAGTATTTTATGTTTCTTTTCATTTTTATTTTTACTCTTGATTTTCGTTTCTAATTTTGCTTTTAGTGTTTTTTTTTTTTTTTCTCCTTTTTCTTTTTCCTCTAAGTTTTTCTCACTTAGTGCCATCAGCATCTGTAGCAGCTAAATTCCAACATTCCTACAGGCAGTTTGTGAGCTTTTTATTCTGTTTTTATCTTTATTATCTTTTGTTTTATGCTGGGTCGTCATTCTCTATCATTGCCTTTAATTTCTTGTGACCTCGACATTGAACGCACTCTTAGACAACTTAAATCCGAAAGGGACTCTAATTTGCTTGGAGAGTGCCCCACTGAGACTATGGGTGACAATAACACTATGGCTTTGAGAGATCACTATCTCCCAACCACATACACTCCTCCCACATATCTCAGGCTGCCGAATGTGATGGCAGCCCACTATGAGATTGAGCTAGAGTTTACCATCTTTTCTAGGACTTAGTACTAAAAATCCTTACGACTTTCTCGGTGAATTCCTAGCAATCTGTTCTACCATTATATTGAGCGGGTTCGCTGAGGACACTTTAAGTATGCATCTCTTTCCCTTCTCCCTCAAGAAAAGAGCCAAACATTGATTTCATTCCTTAGCACCAAACTTCATTACTTCTTGGGCTTAATTGCAACAAGAATTTCTGAAGAAGTATTTCCTCATAGGAAAGACCAATGATATTAGGAGAGCTATCACTAGTATCTCTCAATATGAGGGAGAACAATTGAATGAGACTTGGGAAAGACTCAAGGACCTACTTAGATCATGCCCACACCACGCTGTCCCAACGTCAAGCCTAATAGAAAAATTGTAGATGCATCTTTTGGGGGAACATTCATGATGAAAAGTGAGGATGAAGCGATGGATTTTGTTTGAAAACTTGAGTAATAATTCCGTTCAGCATGCATCCACTTATTCCACTAGACGTAGAGCACTTGCACCTAAAGCACCAAAGACCGACGGTCTTTTTAAAGTAGGACAATCTTCGGATATAGCCAATCAAGTAGTTGATGCTATCAATAAGAAGTTCGATCAATTGATAGTGGCTGGTTTTGCTCCTCATTGTACTCGCACAAATACACAGCACTCACCATGTTCATTTTGTTCGAATCCTATGCACCAAGTCAATGATTGTCCTACGGTTGCAAATTTTTCTAATGTTTCAATTGAGGAGGTTAATGCAGCATTTTCACATATGGGTAATGATCCTTACTCCAATACTTATAACCCAGGATGGAAAAATCATCCCAACTTCTCATGGAAGGCTCAAGCTGCAAGTAACTCAGTCCCATGGGTCTACAATTAAGCTTATCTAACAGGCAGCCCTATCAACCTTCTTCCACATACAGGCCTCTACAACAGCAGTCTTAGGCCACACCATTTCCTCAGTTGGATTTTGACCTTCACGATTAGCTGTTGAAATTTATGAGCAAGATGGATCAGACAGTGGACTCTTACTCCCAAGCCATTGCCAAAATTAAGGCTCAGATGGGACCAATGGTTCAGGTCTGGCGTCGCCCCGCCCCTAGGCCAAACGGGGGTTGTTCGGCCACCCCCAATGCTCTTGGGGGTGGTTTCAAGCACCCCCATTTTGCTCCTTGGGGTTGGCCGAACCACCCCTAAGGGCCATGGGGGTGGTTCGGCCACCCCCAAACCAGTAGCTACCTCCTTGGCCAAAATGGGGGTGACCGGCCACCCCCATATTTGTTTTAGTTTTTAAAATAAAAATATATATATCTATTATTTTATTTTAAATTTAAATTTATTATTTTTTTAATTGAAAAATGATACATGGTAGGGGTATTATGGGCATATTTTGACAAAATGGGTCTTTTTGAAACTTTTTCGTAATTCGGGAGGCCAGAATCCAAGGGTTGATAGTTTAGAGGGCTACTTCTAAAACAGCTAGTAGTTTGTGGGGCTAAAATGTAATTTTCCTAAAAAAAGAAGAAGAGGGTGACTGTTCTTTGGATCCATCCCTATAATTGTTTAGTTTTGTTCCACCTAAGCACAAATCCTCTTGTTTCTGTCATGGGTTAACCAACAAGTGGCGAAATGCAGACAGATTGTAAGGAAATAGAAGGGAAACTACCGACGATTTTACTGAAAATAAGCTAGAGCTCTTAGAGAGGCACAAACTCTCAAGGTACGACTTACAATTCAATATTCAATTCTGCTCTACCTTCTACTACAGTATTCCTTATATAGGTGCTTTTATTGGAATATATCCAACAGAATAGCATCCTTTCTCTCTCCTCTAAACGGCTACCAAATAACAAGAAATAGAAATATAATCTAAGGATAAAATGGTAAATGAACAAATAACTAAACAACCTTCTAGAACATCTGAAAACCGCCCTTCAGTTGAGTCACTGCTACTTACTCACTATCCACGCTCCATGTCATCTTCCCCACTCACTGACCGTGGCTTGAGATGGCATCACCATGCCAGACCCATAATTGGGCCTCCCCCATCAGAGCACCTTGCCTACAAGGTGCGGAAACTGGGATTGCAATGTCCAAAGTAGCTCCCACGAGTCATTCTCCGAAGAAACCCCTTGCCAACGAATTAAAACTTTTGTCGCATAACAACCATTTTTCTTGATTAGGCGTCGATTGACAATCTGCTCAGGTTTAGGGTGGATTTTGCCCTCGGCATCCACAGGTGGCAGGGTGGGAATGGGAGAGGCAGAATGCTTGAATTTTCTTTTTCAAACAAGAGACGTGGAAGACCGGATGAAGGCAAGTGGCCAGAGGTAGGTCAAGCTTGTATGCTACCGATCCATTGCAGAGAAAAACTTGAAAAGGGCCATAAAATCTCGGAGAGCATAAGACTAAGGATTTATGGCAGTATGGCTACAACCTCAGGTAAACCCAATCTCCTTCCATAAAGACACGCTCAGTGCGGTGTTTATCCGCCTGGGTCTTCATTTTATTTTGGGCAACCTACAAATGCTCCTTGAGTAAAGAAATGATAGTGGTACGATCCCACAATTGGGAGTCCACTGCCAGATTCCCAGACGTGCCTGGAACATATGATAAAAGGGTAGGAGGAAGGTAACCATAGAGGGCTCTAAACGGAGTACAAACCATCGTAGAATGGTGGTTGGTATTGTACCACCATTCTGCGAAAGGCAGCCATAGGTTCCAATATTTAGGTTAGCACCGGCATAGCAACATAAGTAGGTCTCCAGGCATTTGTTGAGGGCTTCAGTCTGACCATCTGATTGTGGGAGATAAGCTGAACTAAAGGCGACGGAAATTCCCTAAAGGTTAAAGAGCTCCTTTTTTTTTTTTTTTTATAGGTAAAGATTAAAGAGCTATTTCCAGAAAGAACTTGTAAAAATTGGATCCCAATCAGAGACAATCGTAGTAGGCATGCCGTGTAACTTAAGGATATTTGCCATGAACACCTAAGCAACCTTAGAGGCAGAGAAAGGATGGGCCAAAGGGATGAAGTGGCAATAATTCATGAGTCAATCAACTACCACGAAAATAATTGAGAAACCTTGCGAAAGGGGTAGACCCTCAATGAAATCCATTGAGATGTAGGACCAAACCCGAGTAGGGATTGGTAAGGGTTGGAGTAAACTAGGGGGGAGTAAGTTTCGTGCTTGTTCTCCTGGCAAATAGGGCATTCCCAGACGAATTGCTTGATATCCTTGCGAATTCCTGGCCAATAGAAATTGGCTTTAGCCTCATGAACAATATTGTGGTACCTCGAATGGCCTGCTGGGGGGTTGGAGTGAATGAATTCCAAAACCTGGTGTTGGAATGGAGAGTGTTTCAGAAGCCATAAACGACCTTTGCGGATGATAATCCCTTGTTGCAGGGAAAAACCTTTAGGACCAGAGTCACCTTGTTGAAGAGACTGTAATAATGCCATTGTTTGTGGGTCAGTAAGGTAGGAGGACTTCAAGTTCGAAACCCAAGCAGGGGTTGGAAAAGAGATGAGGGAAATGGAGGCCTCCTCTTGATGAGAACTGGGCTCCGAAAGCCGGGATAAAGCACCCGCCACGTAGTTGTCACTGCCCAGTTTAGACTCAATTACAAAATTGTAATCGACTAATTTAGACAGCCAACGTTGCCGAGAGGGGGTCCCAATATTCTAGTCAAGAAGAAATTTCAAAGCCTGATGATCCATTTTGACAGTAAAGGTGTGACCCAATAATTAGGGACGCCAATGCTGAACTGTGGTACTATGGAGAGGAACTCCTTCTCGTAAGTGGAGAGTAGGAGAGCACAACCCTTTACGGCCTTGCTGAGGAAGGCTATTGGCTGCCTTGTTTGCATCAAAACAGTGCTAAGACCTGAACTACTGGCATCACACTCGATCACAAATGTTTGGTTGAAATCAGGCAAGTGAAGCACTGGGGGAGTAAGCATTGCCATCTTGATCATGTTAAACGCTACCATGGCCGAAAGTGTCCATTTGAAGGCGTTCTTCTTCAAGAGAGCCGTTAATGGTGCAGCCATGATTCCATAATTTTGGATGAATTTTCAGTAGTATCCGGTGAGGCATAAAAATCCCCATAAAGACTTGGCCGTGTGTGGGAGAGGCCAATTGGTCATGACTTCTAAGTTGGAGGGATCGGTTCGTACCCCTTTCCGAGAAATCAGGTGTCCTAAGTAATCCACCTCTTCTACCACAAATCGACATTTGGAAAGCTTTGCAAAAAGCTTTTGGTGCAGTGAACCTCCAACACAGCCTGCAGATGAACCAAATGGTCAGCTAAGGAGTTGTTGTAAATGAGAATGTCATGGAAAAAGACAAGGATAAAGTGGCAGAGGAAAGGCTTGAAGACATCATTCATGAGAGCCTGGAATGTCAAAGGGGCGCTTGTAAGCCCAAATGGCATTACGAGGAACTCGTAGTGGCCTTCGTGAGTACGGAAGGCAGTCATAGGGATGTCATCAGCCTGCATTTGGATTTGATGGTATCTGGAGTGGAGGTCCATCTTTGAAAAAATGACTGCACCATGGAGCTCATCCAACAGCTCGTCGATGATAGGGATGGGGTACTTGCCTTTAATCGTCTCTTGGTTAAGAGCCCGATAATCGAGGCATAACCGCCAACTGCCATCCACTTTCCGTACCAATAGGACGGGCTCAGAGAAAGGGCTCTGGCTAGGGCAGATCACACCCGACTATAAGAGCTCCCAAATATTTTTTCAATCTCAGATTTCTGGAAGTAGGGGTATATGTATGGTTGAACACTGATAGGTTAAGGGTTTTTGAGGTTAATCTAGTGATCTAACCTGCAGGACGGAGGAAGACCGGAGTGTTTGGTAAACACATGAGCAAAAGTGGTGAGAAGGGCTTGAATGGAGGCAGGGAGAGAGTAACGACCCACCCTCAAGGACACAATATTGTCAGCTTTTGGCTCCCCAGAACCAGACTTTCTAAGAGGTCACCCATCCATGTTCTACTGTCGTAAAAGCACACTTAACTGCGGAGTTCTGATAGGTTCATTGCCACCATGACTTTAAAACGCATTGTGTCAAGAAGGGTACGAATATACATATAAGCACATACATATTCCCATACCCAGGCCATGTGGGATGTCACAATCAACCCCTCTTAGGACCCAACATCCCCGCTAGCAACCATTATGGGATCACCCCAGTCTTGGCATCCCAACGAGTGCCCGCTGGCGACCCTCATGAGCTTGTGTACACTCCCTCCATCTCAGGCTGGGCAATGGCTCTGATACCATTTGGCATGACCACCCTCAGCGACACAATATTGTCTGCTTTTGGCTCTCCCGAACTAGACTTCCCAAGAGGTCACCCATCCCAGTACTACACTTGAAGAAGTATGCTTAACTGTGGAACACCCAAGTATGTAAACTGTATGGTTATCAAGGTAAAATCCCAGAGGATTGGTCCCAGGGTGCTCAACCATTCCACCCCGAGAACCATGTCACACCCACCCAAGGCAATTAGATAAACGCTAGTGGAAATGGAATAGCCCTGAACCTTGACTGTGACAAAAGTGACCTTCCCCAAACTTTGGACAATGGTTCCATCAGCAATTTTAACCTGGAGTAGAGGAGTGGAAATGTATTGGAGCTGGACTTTGTTTAAGAAGGCCAGATCTAGGAAGTTATTGGTACTTCCTAAATCTACCAGGATGCTGACTTGCTAGTTTTGCAGACGGCCCATCAACCACATAGACTTAGCACCCAGAGAGCTAGAAATGGCACTGAGAGAGATTTCAGGTTCCTTGCACTTCACTATGTCAAACTCGAGAATATGACCAGTGGCATCAAAGGAGTTATAATAGACCTTCTCGCTAGTGTCTTCTGAAGGCAATGATAACCTAGATAACAAATAAAGTCTGGGTGCTTTGCACTTATTACTAGGCAGCCAACGATCGTCGCAATAATAGCACAAACCTTTATCCCAACGGTCCTTCATTTGTGCGGGTGTAATCCATTGGACAGGAAGACCTACTGCTGGTTTGGCCGGAAGAACAAATTGGGAGGATGAAGGTGGGAGTTGTGATGTAGGAGGATTCCAATTTGACTGCCGATTATAAGGAAAGGAAGAAGCATGTAAGGGTCGTTTGGAATTCGTGATGTACTCCTCCTGGAGTTTAGTCAGGCCGAACGCTGCCACCAAGCTTGTAGTATTTAACATCCGCACAGGTAGGTAAATATCATCCTTCAGACCACTGAGAAATAGCTGAGCTTGTTCTTCTCAAAAATTCCACATAACCGGTTGGACAGGGCCTCAAACTGAGATGTATATTTGGCTACCGATGAGGATTATTACAACCGCATCAGGGCCTCCATGGGGTAATCATACGCTGGGCCAAATTGAACAAGGAGAGCTTGGACAAAAGCTTCCCAAGTTGGAAATTGCCCGGACTCCTCAGCATCTTGGAACCAAATGAGAGCCTCTCCTTTCATGTGGAAAAAGGCCATTCGAATTCGCAAGTATATGGGTGTTTGGTAGTAATCAAAAAATTGATTTACCTTATACGTCCATCCTGCTCAATTGTCCCCATCGAACCGAGGAAAGTCAAACCTCAACGGCCTGGTGTGGAACAGTTGGTCTCCTGGTTGATGCTCCTGGTGGTCATCGAAATGGGCATGACGATCGTTTTAATGGTTCAGTTAGTTTGAGATTAATTGACCGCATTCTGTTTGACAAAATCACCTGTATGTAATGTTGTCATTTGATCATGGATACCGTTTTATTTCAGAGTCTTCATTTCAGAAATGTACTTCAAAAAGTTCAATGAATATTTTGTGCAGATTTCAAGTCAGAAAATGTCAAATCCTAAGCTTCCGCCCAGATGGCCCAATCATGCGTCTGGACACCTATCACTGTCTACTGTTCAAGCTTGTATCTGTTCGGACGTCTCAGCAACACGTCCAAACGCTCTTCAGAGTTCGAGAAGAATCCACTGTTAACGTGCATTTGTCCGGACGGCGTGGCAATACCGTCTAGACATAAGTTAGTGTTCAACAAGTAAAAGGATTTCCTTCGCAGACACAGATATGTGAAGATAGTTGCAACCGTCCAGCCATCAGGTCTACAACGTCCGGACACTATCCTTGATAAGGCAAGATGTGGAGAAGAATTGCAACCGTCCGGACGTCAGGGCAACACCGTCCGGATGCTAGTCCTTATCATGGAAATTGCATGCAAGAGAAGAACAACCGTCTGGACACTAGGGCAACACTGTCAGGACGCGGCCTTATTCAGGAAAGATTTTCAGTGCTTTTTGGAAAGCTGGTTGCACAGTTGTCCATCCAGATGCTTTCAGCTACAATCCAGACGCTGCCTAGAGAAAACTGAATCAAAGTCGATTTAGGTCTTCTGTAGCCTATATAGAGGTCTCTAGGCATGTATTATTTACTGAATTCAGTATTCAATTCTTTAATGCTTAGAGAGAATATTTTAGGGAGATATTGTGCTAATCTGCTAGCTCTCAAGCCATTTCCGTTGTGTGCTGTTGATGTGCTCGTTGTTGAAGCCTATCTTAGGGAGGAGCCCTAAAGTAAAGGAATCCATAGAAGACCCCTTCAAATAAGAGACTTGGTTGGGAGGCGTTCTCGATGGGATACGTGTCAGTGCTAGATATGATCACTGCATTGGGTATGTGAGTATTACTATCTATGTACTAACTTTGTCTTCTAATAGTAGATTTCCTGGGTTTGGCTGCCTATAGTGGTTTTTCTCATAATTTCGTTTTCACTTCAATAACAAAATAATTGTGTCATTTAGATTCCACATTTACATTATTTTGTTACACGTTGTGCACACACGCAGTTAAATTAGAAGTCACCTATTTTTCAATTGGTATCAAAGCTTGGTACACTCTGTTTAGATTTAATTCTTGAGTGTTTTCCTTTTGACTTCTATTTTATCTTGGTATGTCTCAAAATCTTAATACTGTTCCTACCTTTGATGGTACAAACTATGGCTATTGGAAAGCTCACATGTGTTTCTTTTTAAAATCTATTGATTGTTGGAAAATTGTTGAATTTGGTTGGACTAAACTAGAGGATGCAACTCTCGAACTAATTCCTGCAAGAAACGCACGACCTACTAATGATAAAGCCCTCCATGCTCTTTGTAAAGCTCTTTCACTGTCTGAATTTGCAAAAATTTCAAACTATAAAATCGCTCAAGAAGCATGGTAAATCTTAAAAACAACATATGAGGGCACAAAATTTGTTAAATCTGCCAAACTCCAAATGTTGATTTCTAGATTTGAAGAGATTAAGATACTTGAGGATAAGACATTCAGAGAGTTTTACACTAAAATGAGGGACCTGAGAATCTCAAGCAGGGAAAAGGGAAGGCCTATAATGCGACTCTCAATGATGAGTTAGAAGAAAAAGAAACTTCTGCTCAAGATCAATTTCTAGCCTTTGTGGCTCCATATGAAGACCAGGAGAATTCTCAATCCTACTACTCTGAGCACAGTAATAAAGATGAGGAAGAACTCAAAGACGCCTATAAAATCCTTTATATACAGTTCGAGAAGTTGAGGGAAACTCGCAAGTAGCACATCCATGAGCTGAACAGTTTACAAATTGAGTAAAGTTCCTTGCTGCTCAAGATACAAGATCTAGAAGAGAAGCTACTGGAGACACAGCTACAATTGTTGAGGGTCACTGATGAGAAGTTCAGGCTAGTTCTAAGGCCACTTAGAAGCCTACTATTGTTAGAAGGCCTCCTATATGCCACCACTATGGGTTAAGTGGTCACATCCAGCCTCAGTGCTCCCTTCTCAAAGCTCAGAGATCAAATGTCAAGAAAGAGGTGCCAAGATAGGCTACATTCAGCACTAAACCTCTGTCCTAACATCAGGCTCCCCAGTATTAGGCTCCATGGCATCAAGCTCCCCGACATCAAGCCCCATGGCATCAGGCTCCTCAGCATCAGCATCATCAACAATGATTTGTCAATGCCAATCAGAATAGCAAACCCAAGAAAAAAAAAATCAAGGAACTACATGAATAAGCCGCAGAAGCTTGAGGATGATCAATTCCGTAGGGAGCTGCCTAAATGGATGCAGAGTATGATACAATGGATGGATCAGTAGATGAAGTCCTGTCATCAACCACCACAGGGAGGGAAGCCATGGATCAGAAAGGATGAATACATTCACCCCTTAAAGGGGAATGGACTCACTTAGATGGTGAGGGTACACATGCCGAGGATTTGGTTCCTAATCCTAGAGCATCAGGTTTGATTGCATTGCTTTATTTTCTCCATGACATATTTTATTTGCCTTGCAATCTAGGAACCATCATTGTTGTATCCCTCTATTTCTCTTATTGTTCTTGAGAATCTACTGCAGGTACTATTTGGGGATGACAGAAAACTCGTTAGGCAACTATTTTTCTGTCTTGATATTCTAAACCTCTCTCTTTGAGGACAGGATTGATCTTGCCACACATGCTCAATTTAATTTCTAGTTTTTTTTCGTAGAGCATGTTTTTGTTTCTTTGTTATAAAAATAAATAAATAATAATTGGGGAAGAAGATGCAGAGAACTTTATTTTTTTCCTTGTGATAGCTTTTTAGATATTGCATGTATTTTTACCTGATATCTCAGTTCATTGTGTATTAATTGAATTTGCTTATATATGATTGAGAGTTTATGCATTATATCTGCTAAGTTTTCATGTGCATCTTAATGCTGGATAGTTACTTTTCTCATGCGATGATTTTGTGTACTATCCAAGGCTCCCCTAAGGTACATTTTTTTTTTCTCTCTAACTTTTTGCTTTTGAAGATTCTTATGAGAGATATTTTTTTTTATAAGATGGTAAAATTGACCAACTCACTGGTTGAACTTAGAACCTAAAATTTTTGGTATTCTTTCTAGGTTGTAGCACCAAGTGATAAAAAGCATTCCAAAATCAATAAATATGGATAATTAAAAAGATCCACTGTTTATTGTGCTATAAATCTGTTCTTAAACTTGTCTCTATAGAAATAGTCAGTGACTAAATCATTGCGGAAATAGACAGTCACTAAAGGACTAAGTAAAAAAAAAAGTGGTGCATCTTAGGGAGAGTGTATCAGATGAGGGTGGCTAGGCCCTAGTAAAATAAGGTTTGACTTTTAACTGATCTATCATTGATTTTCTCTCTTGTTTAGAAAATTCAGTTGCTTTAAGTCAAATCAGTGAAATTCATGCCTTATTGGGAAAGTCTTCACACACACGCATTGCATGAGTTGAGTAATCTATTTAAAATTTCTATATGCAGAAAAATTTATGCTAATTGAACTCCTAGCTCTCAAATATGTTTTTGCATATTTTTGAAATCCTATTTGATTGTTTTATCAATTGATTATACATGCGTGTTCTTAATCTATTTTTAGGGAAATATATTTTTCTGCAATTTTTCGTCATGTTTCAGATTTTCAATGTGAAGTGTTCGGACGGTAGTCTCTTACGTCCGGACAGGTGCAATTCAGACAGCTGGACGATCAAGTGACACGTCTGGACACGCGCGATTCTGCCGCAGGGTGACATGGAAGCCAGCGTTTGGACGGTTACCCTACAGGTTTTAAAATCACATCTCTTTCTCTCTAGCTGCCACACCTTCTCTCTTTTCTCTTGATTTTTTCTGGAGTCTTTTGTCTTTTTGGTCCTTTTTCTCACGAGTTCTCGTCCTTTTTTGTCACTTTATGTTTTATCTCTCCATTTCAGGTATTTTGCTCTATCTTTTGCATTCTTTTCAGTTCATTTTAACTGTTAGATTTTTAAGATATTTTTTGAGTTGGATATTGCACATTATTGCTTATTTTCTCTGCTGTTGAGATTGGAATACTTGTTATGTCACATATTTGGACTATTTTGAGATATTTATTGTGTTTGTAATTTCTGGGAAGTCCATTTTTCTGCCATCGTAATGCCGAAATTTTTGAGGATTAATAGAATCTAATTTCATTGGTGTTATTTTTTGGCAAAATGTTTGAATATTCTTTTGCAGAACTATGTTTGCCAACAACTCTCAGCGTAGGGTCCAATAGAGGATCGAAGAAGCTCACGCTGCCTCTTTAACAAAAGTGGAGAACAAGCAAGTTGTTCCAAAGAGGAATGTCCTTAGAGTTGATGTGATTGTTGCTCCTTTGGATTTTATTGCTGATACCATCAGGAACAATCATTGGGGCTATCTAGACAACTGTGCTTGCACAGTTTATCCCTGGCTGGTGAGGGAGTTTTACGAGTAGCCCACTGGTCAAGCAAGTATGGGTCAAGAATGATGAGACCATTCACCTCATGAGGGGGAGTGGACTCACTTAGTATAGGTGAAGTCACACTATGCCTAGGATTTTGGTTCCTAAATTCTAGTGCATGTCAGGAACCATAATTTTCTATCCCCATATTTTGTCTTGTTTGCCTTGAGAAAATTTTTTACAGGTATTTAATAGGGATGACAAAAAAAACACATCATACGGCTGCTTTTCTGTCTTGGTAATTCCAAACCTCTCTCCCTGAGGTCAAGTTTGCTCTTACCTTACATGCTAGGACTAGATATTATTTCTTTTCGCCATAAGTATGTTTTTGTTGTTTTCCTGTCTTATTTTTTTTTCAACATAACAAAAAAAAATCGGCGGAGAAGATGCAGAATTTTTTTTTTTTTTTTTTTTTTTTTCTTTTGATAGCTTTTCAGATATTGTATGTATTTTTGTCTGATATCTCAATTCATTGTGCATTGATTGAATATGCTTATATATAATTGAGAGTTAATGGTAAATAGTTGCTTTTCTCATGTGATGAAAAAATTGTGCACTATCCAAAGCTCCTCTAAGGTACATTTTTTTTACTCTATAATTTTTAGCTTCTGAAAATTCTGAAGAGAGATTTTTTTTGCTAAAATGGTCAAATTGACCAACTCGCTAATTGAACCTAGAACTCATAAATTCTAGCATTCTCTCTAGGCTGCATCACAAATAATAAATAAACCATTAAAAAAATGAGAAAGTATTGATTCAAAAGATCCACTAATGAATGTGCTAAAAAATGTTCTTGGACTTGTCCTTATAGAAACAGTCAATGACCAATTCATTGTGGAAACAGACGGTCACTAATGGACTAAGTAAAAGAAAAGTATTGTTTCTTAGGGGGAGTGTATCAGATGAGGGTACTAGGCACTAGTAAAATAAAGTTTGACTTTTTATTGATCTAACATTGAATTTCTCTCTTATTTAAAAAATTCAGTTGTTGTAAATCATATCAGCGAACATCATAACTTATTGAGAAATCTTTCACACACACATGCATAGCATGAGTTAAGTCATCTGTTTAAAAATTTTATCTGTAGGGAAATTTTTGCTTATTGAATACTTAACTCCCAACTATATCTTTGCATATTTTTTAATTGCTATTTGACTGTTTTATCAGTTATTTATACATGCGTGTTCTGAAGCTAACTTTAGGGAAAATTATTTTTCTGCAAATTTTTCTTTGATTTTCAGCTTTTCAATGTGAAGTGTCAAGACGAACTTGAGTTACAATCTGGATGCAAGCAGCCCTGTCGATTGCTAATCTGGCAGTGGACCATCCGGACGGGTTGGTAACATGTCTAGACGCGATCCTTACAGGTGTTTATCCATCGCTTTCTTTCTCGGCTAGCCGCACAGCACTGCATTTTTATTGATATATCATGTCATGTTGTGTGTGTTTTTTTCGTGGTTTTCTCTTGAGATTTTGGCATTCTCTGCATGTCTTTTCTCGTTCTGTGGTATTCTCTTTGTCTTCTTTTGTTTTTTTAAGTTTTGTGCTTTTTAGAATATTGGAATATTTGTTGATTAGAATATTTTCTTAAGATATTGTGCATGAAAATCCTATTCTGTCTATGTGTTGGGTTGATATTGATATATCTATGCCATTTGAATTACTATATTTACTTATGTAATCTTGGCATCCAATTGACAACCTTCATAATACCACATTTTGTTTTTTGAACTAACAGGATCTACTCTTTCTTTGTGGTAGTATTTTTTAAAATATTTTTGTTTAAATCTTTTCAGGAATATGACAGCCAATGGCTCCCAGCAAAATGTCCGATAGATGTATCATTTGGAAAACAAACTGTTTTTTTGAAGTCATATGCTCAAATTCCAAATGTCTCAAGATTTAGATGAGCTTTTTTTCCCCAGCTCATGCTGAGCCTTCCATAGCATCTTTCTTCAGATCTGCACTAGTTAGAGGTTTAGTGGTGAATCTTTTCATTTATCTTGCAGACCAGTTGACTAGAGGATTTCAACCTGCCGACAATCAGTTGCAAACTCAAGCGACTGAAGGTTTTCAGTCTATGGTACCCAGCTTGAAGAGCTAGAAGTTGAAGTAGCATAAATCCAGCTAATTGTACAGATCTCTCTCTGTCACTTGGTTTCAATGGATCATCAGGGTTTGGTACATGGATGATTTTTGTTCATTCCTCTATCTGTTTTACAAACTTTTGATTATTTGGGCTACTTGCAAACACTTCTCTATTATCCCTATTATTTTTGGATTTTAGAACTTTTTGTGTGCGGTTTAGATACTCTGTTTACCCTTTGTCCTTTTGAGACGAAAAGGGGGAGTATTTGTTATTTTAGACAGGGATTGTATTTTTAACCGGGCAAGTGATTTTTGTCACAGAATGGCCAAAGGGAAAATTTGTTAGCTTTATTGGCTACATTCTATTGACAAAATCTCTGTCATGTAAGTGTGCTGCAGAAACAGGGACGCCGTAATTATTTAGAGTCTTTAAAATATTCAGAGATTATTTCTCCAATATGGAAATGGCCTTAATATGACAAGTATCAGTGTTCAAGCATCAAGAAAGCAATTTCCAGATTCTAGGAATATTCTACGCAGTTTACAACACAGCAAAAGTCGGATCCCTAGTTGACCGTTCGGACGGCCCTGTGGAAGCGTCCGGACGCCAATCAGTGTTCGAGAATATTCTAAACAACTCAGCATCGACGACATGAACCGTTCGAACGATAGGGCAACACTGTCCGGACTCTACTCAGTGTTCGAGAAGATTTTGAACTATGTAGCAGACACGTTTAGTGAAGATAGCTAGCAAACATCCAGACTCTAGGTCAACACCGTCCAGACGCAGAGACTAATAACGAAACGAGTGAAGCGCATTATGGAAGTCGGTTGCAACTTGTCGTCTGGACGCTCTATGTTTAGGTCCGGACGCCGCCCAGAGAACTGCAAATCTATGTTGTATTAGGTTTTCAAAAGCTTATAAATAGAGGTTTCTAGGCTTGTATTATTCAGTGAATTCGGTACTGAATTCCTTTGTACTAAAAGATGGTGTTTAAGCAGAGATTGTGATATGTGCTAGCTCTCTTAAGGTAGCTCCTGTGTGATTTGATCAACTTCGAAGTCTAGCTTAGGATGGAGCCCTAAGCTAAAGGATTCCATTGAAGACCCCTTCAGGTAGGACAAATGGTTGGGAGGCGTTCACGTTGGGTTAAATGTCAGATTTCAAGGTACGACCACTACATTAGGGGTATGTGAGTGCTATTGCTTTGTAACTAGCTTTGTCTTCTGAACAGTGGATATCTTGGGTTTGGTTGGCCCGGAGTGGTTTTTCTTTTAATTAAGTTTTCACTTCATTAACAAAATATATATCTTCTTTAAATTCTACATTTAGATATTTTGTTACAAATTGATCACACACACAGAGTAAATTAGGAGTCTATTATTTTTCAATTCAATATTCAATTTTGCTCTACCTTCTACTACAAGATTCCATATATAGGCGCTTCTGTTGGAAATAACATCATTTCTCTCTCCTCTAAACGGCTACCAAATAATAAGAAATACAAATAGAATCTAGGGATAAAATGATAAATAAACAAATAACCAAACAACCTTCTAGAACTTCTGAAAACCGCCTTTCAATTGAGTCACTGCTACTGACTCACTATCTACTCTCCATGTCATCTTCCCAACTCACTGGCCGTGGCTTGAGATGGCATCACGATGGCAGACCCATAATAGTTTTACAACCCAGAAAAGTTGTCACACTAGCTGTGCCGCCACCTTCATATCACGTCAACACCTGTTGCCTCTTCCATTAGATGTGAAGACGTCTCTCTACACACCAATGCAATTTTTGTTCTTCGTGCTTCAGAAATACAAGTGTATTCGTACACTGTGGAAGATACAAGATGTGGTGGAAAAAAAAATAGGAATACTGTGGAGAAAAAAAAAATCAAAAGAGCTGCTACATTGCCCATTTCAGCCCACAGTTGGCTCTCATTTCATCCCATAGTTGGCACTCGTTTTAGCCCATAGTTGGCTCCTATTTTAGTCCAGAGTAGGCCCATTCTTTTTGCCTTTCTGGTATTGTTCAAAATCCAAGCTTAACCATTTTGGTATTGTTTAAATCCCAGGTCCATTTCAACTCATAATTAGCCCATCTTCTTTTGGCATTCGTGGTATTCTTTAAAATCCAAACCCATTTTAACTCATAATTGGCTTTGATTTGGGCTCATAGTTGGCCTATTGAAATTTAAGGTGCATCTCCAATCACTGTCGCCAACTGCCTGCAATCATCACCGTTGACCATCGTCAATCATTGTCATCTCCAGCCAAAAAAAAAAGAAAAGCAGAAGAAGAAGAAGAAGAAGAATTTATTGCAAACTCAAGCTTCTAGATTGTTCCACCTTGTGTTCGAGGGGGAAGTTTAGAGAATATATTCTCTATATAATTGTGATTGGATTTGGTAGGAGAATATATGAGATTGATTTGACTGTAATCAGGTTATATAGTAATCAATCACATTCATTTGATGGTAATCAAATCAAATCACATTGATTTGATTACCATATTTATCTACCACAATTCTCCTATAAATAGGAGTCTCATGTATTGTAACTAAATGAAGAGAAATAAGAGTATAATGTAGCGCTTTGGGCTTTCTCCTGTGGACGTAGGTCATAGACCAAATCATGTAAAATCTCTTGTCTCTATTTAATTATTCCGCATTTTACCGTTAATTTCTTTTAGGTTTATGTTTTCTTTCAAATGCCTAATGTGATTCTGATTGGGCTAGAATCTTGTTGATCGTTGCTCAACAAGTGAATTTGGTTTTCTTCGCTCTTGGTTGATTTCTTGGTCTGCCAAAAAGCAACATGTGGTGTCATGGTGCAACACCGAAGCAGAATATAGAGGTCCATGGCCACAACAAAATTATTTTGGCTCCGTATGCTTTTTTGAGAATTTCAAGTTCCATCGTTTGCTCCTCCTACTTGTTAGTATTTTATGTTGACAATATTTTGGATGACAAAAACACTTTATGTAATGGCTGCTTTTTAACCAGATTTATCAGTTTTATTCAAAATCTTCAAGTTAAATGGACAGTGTTCGATTGAAGCCATGAAGATGTTTTTTCCAAGTCAAATCAACTGGTTCCTATGCAACCATCTAAACGAGCCTTTGAAGGCGTCTAGACGCCCCACAGTGTCTAGAAGCTTTAGCGTTGAAGACGTCCAGACGTCAGAGCAACACCATCCGGACCCTAGGTCAAGCTTCTCCAATTTCGACATGGAGTTCGATTTCAGTCGACACTATTTGAGAAGTTTCTACAAGACGTCCGGACATGGCAACACGTCCAGATGCTACCCAACGAATATTCCGGGTTTCCTTTACGGACGCAAATTTTCTCTGTACGTCTCTTCTCATTCCAAGGTATTTTCTTTGACTTCTCTTATTCTTTTAAGCTTTGGTCCTTTTGAGAATATTGGAATAATCGTTATTTGAGATGTTGATTTGAGATATTGTGCATGATTATTCTATCTTTGTACATGATGTATATTGATATATCTGTGTCTTTTGGATTGCTCTATTTTTGCATTCATTTGTGCATCCAATTGACAATCGTCTTTATACCATATGCTTTTTGAACTAATAGGATCTAATATTTTCTTGTGGATAAAGGAAAACCATTGGTATTTCTGTCTAATCTTGTCAGGAATATGTCATTTTGCGTCTTCCAGCATAGTGTTAAACAATGGACTCTTTGGAAAACTGACTAGTGTTGAAGTCATATGTTCAAAATTTCAAAGGTCTCAGATTTCAGATAAGCTCATTCCCCCTGCTCATACAGAGTCTTCCGTAACTTATTCCTCTAGATTTACACCAGCTAGAGATTCAGTAGTGAATCTTCTTTATCATCTTGCAGACCACTTGTTTAGAGGATTTCATTCTACGAATGATTGGTTTCGGGCTAGATGACTCAAGTGACTGAAGATTTTCAGTCTATGGTTTCCCGGCTTCAAGAGCAAGCCGAAGTGGCTCAAATTTAGAAGATGTGATATCTTGAGGTTGTGGTTTTCTCTTATGATGATTTAAGCTTTTGATGAGACACTTTACTATTATTCTTGTTGTTTTGAATTTTAATAATTGTGGCTTTTCTCTATTACTCTGTTTACCCTTTGTCCTTTTGTGACAAAAATGGAGAGTATTTTCTGTTTTGGACCAGCAATGTATTTCCAAACCGGTCAAGTGTTTTTTGTCCCAGAATGGCCAAAAAGGGAGTTTGTTAGTATTTTATGTTGGCCACATTCTGGATGACAAAAACACTTTATGTAACGGTTGCTTTTTAAACAGGTTTATCGGTTTTATTCAAAGTCTTCAAGTTATATAGACAGTCTTTGTTTCAAGCCATGTGACTGGTCACAAGTTTCTAGAAGATGTCTATGAAGATTCCATGTTTTTTCCAAGTCAGATCAACCGGTTCCTGTGCAACTGTTCGGACAGGCCTTTGAAGGTGTCCGGACGCCCCTCAGTGTCTAGAAGTTTCAGCGTTAAAGACGTTCGGACGTCAGAGCAACACCGTACAGACGCTAGGTCAAGCTTCTCCAATTTTTACACGGAGTTGGATTTCAGTTGACACTATTTGGAAAGTTTCTACAAGACGTCCAGACGACGTGGCAACTCATCCGAACACTACCCAACGTTCTAGAATATTCCAGGTTTTCTTTAAGGACGCGGAAAGGAGTGACAATAAAGACCGTTCGAACGCTTAGCCAAGCCATCCGGACGTGCTCCTATTATTGGAAGAATCGTGCTATTCTGGAAAGGCAGTCGCAGAAGACTGTTCGGACCAGGGTAAGTTACCGTCCGGACGCTCCACAGCCAGAGTCCAAATTTGTCTAGAATTAGGTTTTCTAAAACTTATAAATAGATGACTCTAGGCTTGTTATTTGTAAGAATTCAGTATAGAATTTCATAGTGCTTAGAGAGGGTGTTTAGGGAGATTTGAAGATCCACTAGCTCTCTAGCTGTTGCCGGTGTGTGCTCAACATTTCATGTGAAGTCTATCTTAGGGGTCTACCCTAAGGTAAATGATTTTATCAAAGACCCCTTCAAGTAGGAGACTTGGTTGGGAAGTGTTTACGATGGGTTTCATGTTATAGTTAAAGGTTTGACTACTGCAATAGGTTTTGTGAGTACGTGTGCTTTGTAACTTGCTTTGTCTTTCGATAGTCGATTTTCTGGGTTTGGCTGCCCCAGAGTAGTTTTTCTCTTCAAAAAGATTCCACTTCATCAACAAATATCTAGTCTCTTTAATTTTCTGCATTTAAAATATTTTGTTGCATACGAACACACACTTGGTATTTAGAAGTCATAAATTTATTTTTCACTACTCTATGGTGTGATAATGTTGGAACTCTTGCACTCGCTTCAAATCCAGTTTTTCACACTCATACTAAGCTTATTGAAGTTGATGTTCATTTTATTTGTGAGAAGTAGGGACGAACCCATGTATAGAACAAGGGGGGCCACCCCTTGGTTTTAAATTTTTTTATTAAGTTAAATATATATGTATTTTAAGGCTTAAAAACTAGGCTAGACCCCCGCTAAAAATTGACCCCTCGTTCATACTTTAACCCCTCCAGATGAAAAATCCTGGTTCCGACCCTAGTGAGAAGGTTAACAACAAGGACATTCAAGTTCGTTACATTTCCACTCTTGATCAGCCAGCTGATATCTTCCCCAAAGGACATGCTGCTATTCGATTTTGTCTGCTGCATGACAAGCTGAAGGAGCATGTGCAATTGGATAAGGACTCAGCCGAAGGTGTGCTAGCATGGACAATTGCAAAAAGACTTCCTATACTGAACAACCATTTAAACAAGAGGAAAGAGGATTGCTCACGGAACCAAGTTCTCAGACAAAGCACTCAACTCAAACATACTCAGCACCATATCTACAGAATTTAAAATTCTGCAGAAGTTCAAATTCAAATTTTATGGATGTGTGATAACAAGAATGCCACCTAAGATGATTATGTCAATCAATACAAGGAGAAGATAATTCAGGAGAAGAAAATGAATTATGAGCCATGCAAGAATACTGAATGAGCCATAAATCAGCATAAAAGCATTTTCAAGAGAATTTTTGAAATATCAGCAAATAGAAAAACGGAGGAAAAAGTGGCTACTGTACTAACAAGGTTGTCAACGTTGCCATATTCCCGAAATAATCAGGTAGCTGTCCAGTATTATTGCAACTCCTCAATATCCTGTAAAAAAAATTAAAAATATGTATCGATGTAACCTTGAGTAACCATAAGCATGGGTACTTTGGAAAATCATATCATTGAAACATTTAACTTACAATGTTGTCAACTGTGTTAGCTTATTAAGTTTTGGAAAAGGTTCTTCAGATCCAATCAAGTCTCTAATTCTCCTGCATATCAAATTCAACAAAGAATAATGTAATTCAAATGCAATTCCATCTGAAAATGATTTATACCTGTGACATAGAAGATTGATACTCACAAGTCTGTTAAGTTTTCCAAAAAAGCAATGCCAGGAGGAATTGGCCCATTCAAACCACTTGCCTGAATCAGTCTGTTATCGCCAGATTTTGATTTAATGAGGGATAACACATAACAGCCAAAATTAAAAATCACGACAAAATCATTTGACACAGTTAAAAAAGAAAAAGCAACAAAGCTCTCACAATTTTGTAAGGTTTTCCAGTTTTGAATATAATTGGGTATCTTTCCAGAAAATTGATTGTCACTGATCCGACTGCATTACATTGAATGGACAAAATAATTAAAAAAATAAAAAAAAGGAAAGAAATATCATTTGTAATCTCAGAATACAATTAGTTACTTAATCTCAGAACGCAAAAATTAGTAACTAATTGCAAGCATATGAAAAACGTAATACAGAAAGAAAGAAACAATAGCTTACAAGTCCTTCAATGTGATCAGGCCTGCAAATGAATCAGGCAGCCCCCCAGTAAAATAATTCAAGTTGAGGAAACTATAGCAACAACATCAACAAAAACATATAAGTAAGAGTAAACCAATTGAGCTGTCAGCCTAAGGATTCAACATCTTTCCATAGAAAAGCCAATCCAAGTAATTCTCACACCAAATAAAAGAGGGAATATTTAAAATCGTCTTACAATCTTTCTATGGAGGGCATATTGCCAAGCTCTGGAGGAAGATTTCCGGAAAGCTGATTGAACTCCACCATACTACAAATAATAAACTGAATTCCTTGATAACAGAACTCAAAAAAAAAAAAAAAATCACAAATAGAAACAAATGGGCGATCAGAACTCATAAGTTTTTGAGAGTTTTGATGTTTCCCAGCTCTTTGGGGATAGAACCCGTTAACCGGTTTCCAATAAGGGAACTGCAATAAGACCCTTACATAATTAAAATCATCATTCATCAAAGAATCGATTCGAGAAAACACTTACAAAAACCATGGATAATATATACGGGAGAGAGAGAGACAGAGAGTACATGTGGACCAGCTGCGTAGAAGAACCCCATCCCGAAGGGATTGAACCTTTGAGGTAGTTGCAAGTGAGGTCACTAATACAAGAGGGAAAGAGAGAAATGAGTCAGTTGATGAAAGAAAGTAGAGCATGTGTGCATATTAGAGATAAAAAAAAAAAAAAAGAATAGTTTTTCTTTGTATATAGTTAGACGGTTACTCTGTTATATTAGTTCTTTTTTTGTTGTATTAACTCGACTTTAGTTAGCTTTAGTTAATTGCAGTTCTCAGTCTATATATATGTAATCTTTTCATTCTTTGTAATTAACTTTACTTCTCATAATAGAATCATCTTCTTCATTCGTGTTCTCTCTTCCTCTCTGAACTCTGAGTTTGACATGGTATCAAAGCATACAACAATGGCGAATGATGATTCTTCCTCTTCCTCCCAGATTCCTCCTACTGATAATCCTCCTCTTCAATTCACCATTTCACCATCCGTTTTCACTAATCCATCGAGTCCTTTTTACTTACCTCAAAATGAAAGTCCAGAAGCGATTCTTGTTACTCAATCGCTCACCAGCGAAAACTACAATACTTGGAGCCCCTCTATGATAATGGCTCTTACGGCCAAGAACAAATTGGCTTTTGTTGATGGAAGTCTTCCTCAGCCTTCGATCGATGCTGGTGTTGAACATCACACTTGGGTGCGCTGCAACAATATAATTCTGTCTTGGATCCTCAATTCAGTCTCGAAGGAGATTGCAGACAGTATCATCTATATCGACTCTTGTCACGGTATGTGGCTTGATCTCAAGGAACATTTTTCTCAGAAAAATGGTCCTAGGGTTTTTCAATTACAGAAATCAATTTATGTTCTTTCGCAAGGAAACTCTTTTCTTACTTCACATTGCTTAAGTCTCTGTGGGATGAGCTTAGCAATTATAGGCATATTCCTCCCTGTTCTTGTGGTGGAATGCAAGTGGTCGCTGCTCACTATCATCAGGAATATGTTTATCAATTCCTGATGGGGCTCAAAGAATCCTTTGCTGCCATCCGTGGTCAGATTTTACTTTTGGAGCCTTTACCATCAGTTAACAAAGTCTTCTCTTTAGTTATTCAAGAAGAGAAGCAACAAGAGATTTCGGTCAAGTCTCACATCCTCAATCAGGAGTCCACTGCTCTTATGACGAAATCTACTGGACCACCGGCTCGTTTCACCAAACAGCCTTATCGCAAGGATAAGCCCATTTGTAATCATTGTGGCGTGCCAGGTCACATTGCCGACAAATGTTATCGCCTACACGGTTTTCCACTGGGGTTCAAGTTCACAAAGAATCTTTGGAATTCTGCTCCTATTCATTCTGCAAATCATGTGCAAGAGGTTGATTTAAACTCTGTTCCTCAGCAGAATCTACCTCAACAAGCTGTACCTCAGCTCACCATCACGCCTGATCAGTGCCAGCAGCTTCTGTCCCTTCTTCAATAGCAAAATTTTACTCATTAGGCATTTGCAAACATGGCAGGTAGTTTGCATGCCTCTTCCTCTGCTCCAGTTTCCACTTCTTCTGAAATGTCAGGTTGTGGTTCTTCTTTTACTACTCTTAATCCTCAGTATTCAGTTTTTTCCTCTGCTTTCCTAACAAAATCTCCATCTTTTCATTCCAAATCCACTCCCTGGATTATTGACACATGGGCAACTGATCACATGATCAATTGCCCTTCATTGTTTACCACAATTACCGCAGTTGTATCTTCTTTTGTCAAATTACCAAATGGATCTATCGTCCTTGTTACACACATTGGGACAGTGTTTATTTCAAACAATCTTATATTGACTGAAGTTCTTTGTGTACCTTCTTTTTCGTTTAATCTCATTTCAGCAAGTAAAATCATTAAGTTCTTGAAAGCTTGTCTCATCTTTCTTGCTGGATTTTGTTTCATACAGAATTTGTATCCTTGGAGGACGATTAGAGTGGGTAAGGAAGAAGGTGGTCTATTCTATCTTATGCAGCAACTGAAGGTTTCACCTCTTTCATCTTTTTCAATTTCTAGTTGTAATAGCACAATAAAGACCTCTTCTCATGATGTTTGGCATTATAGATTAGGTCACCCTTCTGCATCACGAATGCAGTCTTTACATCATAGTTTCCCTGAAATTTCCTATATTAATAAAGACATTTGTTATGTTTGCCCTTTGGCTAAGCAACATAGAATTCCTTTTCCTGTACACACTACTCATACTCGTATGCCTTTTGAAATTGTCCATTGTGACATTTGGGGGCCAATGGCTACTCCATTAATAAATGGCTCAGTTTTCTTTCTCTCTATTGTGGATGATTATACCCGGTTTACTTGGGTGCATCTCATGAAAAGCAAGTCTCAAACTCGTTCTCTTATTAAATCTTTTTTTAGCCTTGTACAAACACAATTCAATCTCAAAATTAAGTGTTTGCGTTCTGATAATGGTTCTGAATTCAAGATGCATGATTTTTTTTTCTTCTAATGGAACCATTCACCAATTGTCTTCTGTTGAAACTCCACAGCAAAATGCTGTTGTGGAGAGAAAACACCAACATTTACTTAATGTTGCTAGAGCATTAAAATTTCAATCTTAGGTTCCTATTTCTTTTTGGGGAGAATGCATTTTGTCCACTGCATATCTTATAAACCGTATACCTACCCCCCTTCTATCAAATAAGTCACCTCATGAATTACTTTTTTCCACTTCTCCATCTTATTCCCATCTAAGAATATTTGGTTGCCTTGCTTATATTTCTACTTTGTCTCGCAATAGAACTAAGTTTGATTCTCGAGCCATTCCTTGTGTATTCATTGGTTACCCATTTGGCATCAAAGGTTACAAGTTTTTCAATTTACATACAAAATCCATTGTCGTTTCTCGGGATGCTGTTTTTCATGAACACCTTTTTCCCTTTGCTTTAAATCTCATACATTCTTCATCTGATGGTTGTTTTACCACTCAGCCTTCACAGCATTCCACAATTTCTTTGCCTATACCTGTACTTGAATTTCCGATTTCTTTACCTATTTCTACCACACATTCGGTTCCTTCCTCACTTACGCCTTCCGCATCTCATCCTTCTACACCACAACAATCTACTATACAACATTCTACACCACAACATTCTGCTTTACAACATTCTACATCTCCTGTTTCTTCTTCATCACCTATTATGCCTTCATCTCCTCTTCGTCGATCTACTTGAATTAAAACTCAACCTAGATATCTGCAGCAATATCATTGTCAACTGGCTTCTTCTTTCCCATCTCTGCCTTCCTCCACAGCATCAAATTCAGGTATTCCTTACTCTTTATCTAGTTATCTTTCATATGATAAACTTTCTCCTGCTTATAAACACTTTTGTTTTTCTATTTTTGCTCAATCTGAACCTACATTTTATCATGAGGCTGTTAAGTTTAGTCACTGGCGTGCTGTTATGTCTACTGAGATTTCAGCTTTAGAGGCAAATCATACATGGGTTGTTTGTGATCTTCCACCTAATAAACACCTAATCGGTTGCAAGTGGGTTTACAAGATAAAACATAAGGCAGATGGTAGCATAGAGAGGTATAAAGCTTGGTTAGTAGCCAAAGGATATACCCAGTGTGAGGGTTTAGATTACCATGATACCTTTTCTCCGGTAGCTAAAATGACCACTGTTAGGTGTCTTTTAGCTCTTGCTGCTGCCAAGAACTGGGTTATTCATCAATTGGATGTTAATAATGCATTTCTGAATGGAGATTTGCATGAAGAAGTTTATATGAAGATGCCTCTGGGTTTTGGCACTAAGGGGGAATCCAAAGTGTGTCGGCTCACTAAGTCTCTATATGGCTTGAAGCAAGCCTCGAGACAATGGTTCTCGAAGTTTTCATCCACCCTTATTGATCTTGGATTTGTATAGTCCAAAGCTGATTATTCTCTTTTCACTCGACTTCAAGGTTCTTCATTTCCTGCTTTACTTGTTTATGTTGATGATGTTGCCATAGCAAGTAATGACTCTCATGCTGTTAGTTCTTTTATTTCACTGCTGAATGAGCGTTTTAAGCTCAAAGACCTGGCTCTGATACCATGTACCATGTCGAACTCAGAGTTCAGAGAGGAAGAAAGAACACAAATACAGAAGATGATTCTATTATGAGAAGTAAAGTTAATTACAAAGGATTAAAAGATTACATATATATAGACTGAGAACTGCAGTTAACTAAAGCTAACTAAAGTCGAGTTAATACAACAGAAAAAGAACTAATATAACAGAGTAACCGTCTAACTATATACAAAGAAAAACTATTCTTTTTTCTTTATCTCTAATAGTGCATCTTATCTCTGTTATGACTACTTACATTTGTTGGAGGGAAGGAAACCCGGCTAAATCTAATGGGAGTGTGCCTGCAAGATTTTGTCCTTTGAGAACTCTGTACATCCAATAGAGAGTGAGGTTTTTTAGTTACCGGGCTTAATTTTCTTAACATATATGACAATAAAATCAGAGAGCTGCTACAGGTACAAAGGCAAGCTTACAAAAAAGGCTTACAAACTGACGTGGTATATGATGTGGCGTATTTTTAATTGAAAAAATTAATAAGCCTATTTATAAACTTGACGTCAGAATTTACCGGTGAAGGAAAGAGAGATCCGGCGAGTTCACGGGGTGGTCGGTGACGTGGTGATGCGGCGCTCCCGACCACGACCCGAACACGAACACCGGCTACAGAGAGATCCTGCCGTCTACCCAGACCGGTGCTCCCGACCCAGACCTCAAACACCAGCAACAAAGAGATCCGGCTGTCTACCCAAACCCTGACCACTCGCGAAAGAGAGATCCGGCGAGGGCAAGAGAGACCGGGCGCTCCCAACCCAGTCCCCGACCACCAGCTACCGAGAGAGATCAGGCGAGGAAAAGAGAGATCCGGCGCTCCCGACCCTGACCCCGACACCACTGGCGACAGAGAGAGATCCGACCATGCGTGGGTTGACAAAGAGATCCGGCCGATGTGCGTGAGTTTCAGGCCGGATCTCTCTTCCTCTCTCTCTTTCTATGTCGCCTGATTTTTTTTTGTCGCCGGTTTCCTGTGGTTGCCGAATATCTGTGACGTGGCTAGAGCAGTGCGGTTGAGGAAGATTTAATGAATTTTTTAATTAATAAAATGCGACCTCATATTCCATGTCAATTTGTAAACTTCTCTTTGTAGAAGTTTGTAAGTAACTCTAGCATTATTCATAAAAGCATAGTTTAAAGGCTCAGCAACCTAAAGAACTTTTTTCTATTCAAATTGTGCCTAAGAACTTCAGAGTGGACTAACCTGATACAAATTGTAACTTTTTTTTCTAATCAAATTATATTTTCTGGTTCTTTTCACAATGTGAAATATATTTGAATATCATAAAAATGTTTGTTTTCCATCTATTACTCATCCTTTATCCATCCCATACAAAAAAAGTAGAAATCCACAATTAAATATGTGAAACCCACATGTTTAGTGGTAGATAGGGAAAATATACTTTAAACTTCTGAATTATTATCATATTTTCATTTATGCCTCCAAATTTTAACAGGTGACATCATGGCCACTCATACTATCATCACATGTTAAATTCGACACATTTTCATATTTTTTTTTCTTAAAATACCCTTAAAGTTATTAAAAAATTACCATTTGAAAATAATTAAACAAAAAAGGGAAAAATTGAAAATACCAAAAAGAGGTGGCCCTTTTGATATTAGCCCCTTTAATTTTTTTTCAAATGGTTATTATTAATTTTTTTAATTTTATTTTTTGATAACTACAAGTGTATTTCTAAGAGAAAAATGTAAAAGTGTCTAATTTGACATGAAGTGGTAGTTTAAGGGGCTTCAATGTCACTTTTTATAGTCGGAATGCATAAATAAAAATGTGGTGATAATTCAGATAGGTAAAGTGTATTTTCTTCATGGTAGATTTACAAAAGAGATGGGCAGAGATTGATCTATAACAGCAAGGGTGTGCCTTATTTTTTTTTTATTTAAAAAAAAAAAATGGACTCATAAGATGAGAAATGAATGTAATTGTTCCACTCCATTCAAGTTATCTAACCAACCTGGTCTAGATCGAGTAATTTAGCTAAGAATAAGATTGGTATATCCTAGATATGTATATTCATACGAGATGTGAAGCCTGATCTGGATGTCTTTTAAAAAAAAGAGTATTAGGGATTTTTATTTTTATTATTATTATTATTTAAACCTCTCAAGAGGCGTAAGTCACTTTCTGGAGTAATTCTACATGTACATTAAGTGTTCATCAAGTGTCCATAAAAAAATGAAGTGGCTTTTAAAATCACCATTTAATCAAAATCATTATTTGATCAATCACACACCCAATGGTGATTTTAAAAGCCACCTCATTTTTTATGGACACTTGATAGACACTTAATGTATATATAGAATTATTCCATTTTCTGTTGGTATCAAAAAAAATCATTTCAGTGACTAATATTTTCATCCATACTAAATATTAAAAAATACAAAAAATAAAAATAAAAAAATAACATTTTTAAAAATAGATTTTACATCAAAACAAACATAGTAGTAGAGTCTTGGTTGGCTTCTATCATTCAAAACCAAGAGTTGTAATCAATACCACCCTCAAAGGCAACATTGTCAAATCTATATTAACAACCTATTTACAGTTTCTTATTATTTCATTTTTATTTCCGATCTTCGGGTGAAGAAAGATTGTTAGACCCGGAACAGGCTATTTTTTTTTTTACAAAAGCCTTCTTTTTTTATTATTATTAAAATTGAAGCTGAAGTGTGTTAAGATTATTTTCCAGACGCCCATTAAAGTATTTTCCCTAGTATGTTGTGAAGTCAAGCAATGCTAGACACAACTTTTTTTAACTTTTGACACGTGTTAGCATGTGATTGGAACTAAAAGTTGAAAGCATTAAACATCATTTAATACCCTCCCATTACATGTTGGCACATGTCAAAAAGTTGTAAAAATAGATTTATTTCTTGTGTTTATCCTTTTGACTTCAATTTTATCTTGCCATGTCTCAAAATCTTATGATTTTTCCTGCCTTTGATGGCACGAACTATGGCTATTGGAAAGCTCGTATGCGTTTCTTTTTAAAATCCATTAATTGTTGGAAAACTGTTGAAACTAGTTGGACTCAGCCAGAGGATACAAATATTGAGCTTGTTACTGAAAAAAACGCATGACTTGCCAATGATAAAGCCCTCCATGCTCTATGTCAAGCTCTTTCACCGTCTAAATTTAGAAAAATTTCAAACTGTGGAACTACTCTAGAAGCATGAGAAATCTTAGAAACAACATATGAAGGCACAAAACTTGTTAAATCTGCTAAACTTCAAATGTTGATTTCTAGATTTGAAGAGATTAAGATGCTTGAAGATGAGACATTTAGAGAGTTTTACTCTAAGATGAGCGACCTAAGAAACTCGATGGTGAATCTTGGGAAGTTTGTCTCGGATGTAAAGCTCATCCAAAAAATTTTAAGATCTTTGCCTGAGCGTTTCAGAATTTAGGTGACTACCATGGAAGAAAGCAAAGATTTAGAAGAGATGAAAATTGAAGAGTTGGTAGGATCTCTTCAAACCTATGACCTTCCTTGCCTCCAGTCAAGAAGGTGAAGACTATTGCCCTCAAGGCATTTAAGAAGAAAGCCAAAGTCTCATCTGAGGAAGACTCAGAGAATGAAGAAGATGCAGTGGCATTGTTGGCCAAAAATTTCGGGAGATTAATGAAGAATGATAAATTCAAGAAGAAATTCTTCGAAAGACTGAAAAAGGGCCCCAGAGAGTCTGAACCTAAAGAAGTTGAGAAGAAAGACCCAAGAGGCTCCAGATGCTTTGAATGCTCGGGCTTTGGGCATATACGGGCTGACTGTGGGAATCTCAAGCAGGGAAAAGGGAAGGCCTACAATGCATCTCTCAGTGATGAGTCCGAAGAAGAAGAAACTCCTGCTCAAGATCAATTTCTAGCCTTTGTAGCTCCACATGAAGACTATGAGGATTCTTACTACTCTGAGCACAATGATGAAGATGGGGAAGAACTCAAAGAGGCCTATAAAATCCTCTATGTAGAGTTCGAGAAGTTGAGAGAGACTCGTAAGCAACACATCCATGAGTTGAACAGTTTAACGACTGAGAAGAGTTCGCTGCTGCTCAAGATACAAGATCTAGAGGATAAGCTACTATAGACCAGCTACAGTTGGAGAGGGTCACAGATGAGAAGCTAACCCATATGTTGTCAATCCAAAAGAGCCCTGTTAGTTTTTGTGTTGGCAGCATTCTGTTGGACAAAATCACTTCTATGTAATTTTACTACTTTCGCAGGGATGCTGCTTTATCCAAAGTCTACTCTTCAGCTATGATCTTCAAGAAGATTCTGTGAAGTTTTCAAGGAAGTTTATCTCGGTTCCTTGTCAGCCGTCCGGACGACGTGGTATTCCGTCTGGACGCTCATCAGTTAGCAAAATCCGTCCGGACAACGAGAACTTTCCGTCAGGACGCCCATCAGTGTCTAGAAACTTCGAACTGTTCCAGCTTGCATCCGTCCAAACGTAATGACAAATCGTCCGGCCGCTATTCAGAGTTCGAGAAGAATCCAGCGTTCAAGTCCATCCGTCAGGACGACGTGGTTATACCGTCCGAACGCCATTTAGTGTTTGACAAGCATCAGGGTTTCTGCCTCAAGACACAGTTATGGGAAGACGGCTGCAACCGTCCGAATGATGTGTGATCCCGTCCAGACGATGTCCTCTGTAAGGCAAGTCATGCATACCAAGTTCAACAGTCCGGACGACTACCTTCAGGGTCCGGACGCTCAAAGCCTTATTATGAAAATTGCGTGCAGTAGAAGTGCAACCGTCCGGATGCAAGGGGAACACCGTCCGAACACCCTCCGGTATTATGATCATAATGTTTTACTGAAATATCGGATTGGGACGAAATCAGCATCGTTGGAAAGCTAACAAAAATGATGTAAATTGATGGTCCGGACAGCCAATAGAAACGTCCGGACGGCCCCTGCCTAGACGGAAACATCTCCCGTTGATAAGTCTTGAATTATTCTATTCAAGACCCCTTAATTTACATTTGTTATGCCTAGTTTGTGTTGTAAATGTAACGTTTTGTTGTAGTTTTGTGTTTTGTCTTTTTTTCAGGTCTTAGTTGAAATCTAGTTCAAAACACTTGAATAAGACCTGAAAATATATCAAGGGCGATTTGGTCATTTCCAGAGTTCAAAGTTGCTCATGCCAAGTGAAGAATCGGCTAAGGCAAATAGATTGATCGACTTTATAATCGATCGATCGAATCATCAGTCGAAGAATAATCGATCGTGTGAGATGCGATCGATCGAGACAGGGCAACCACGAATGCGATCGATCGACTTATAATCGATCGCTCGAATTTGGATATTTTCGGAACAATCTGGAACAATGTTGACATGTCACTCTTCCTTGATATTTTAAATATTTTTAGATATTTTCTAGATATTTTTAGATATTTTCTAGATACTTCTTAGATATTTTTTAGATATTCCTTAGATATTTTCAGATATTTCCAAATATCTCTTATCCTATCCTATCATATCCTATCTTATCATATCCTATTCTATCCTATCCTATCTTATCCTATCCTATCATATCCTATCTGATCTTATCTTATCTTATCTCTTCTTTAGATTTTATTTTGTAAATCTCCTCCTCTATATATATGAGGCATGGGTGAGAGTAATAGGCATGCATCTTCTTGGGACTTCCATTTTCTCAGGTGTATCTTCTTAGTTAATTTTAATGCTTTTCATTTCTTTTATGTAATCCGAATTCCATACTTTCAATATATTGTTTTTAGTTTATTTTGATCGTGTTTCTTTATTATTTTTTATGCTTAAATTAGTTTACTTCATGTCTAGCTAAATTAGTTCTTAGGGTTTGATCAAAATCCTCTTCAAAAATCCTCTTCAAAAATTGGTAGCTGACTAACCAGCTACGTGGATTTTAAATTTATAAGTTTACCACTCGCAATAGTACGTATCGATTGTACTATAGTAAGGGTGATCGAACCACAGAGATTATTGGTTGTTTTGCGTAACGGAATATTAAAGAGCGTATCTAACTTAACTTAAAGATAAAAATAAAAGCAAGGGTTGTAGAATTGAAGCTACAACAATAAAGTGAAGGAATGATAGCAGAAAATGAAAACAAATTAAGAGAAAAACTTAGGGTATTGATCTTGTCCAATCCTCAACCAATGAAATGCTTAAAGTCTATATGGATCTTCCTAACATATATGATATGAGCGCATAATGGGCGTCAACCATTACGACGACCTCGACATGAAAACACTTTTGTTAAGACGTAGTTATAAAGTACCTAGTTTTACATTAATCAACTCCACGTAAAGATTAGTCTATAATTGAAAAACGTTTACACTACGAAAGGTGCGGAGTGATTAATGCTCCCTAGCTTACTACTCTGCAACACATGTAAGGACCGAGAAAATAAATAGGGAGTTTAGCATTTTATAATTTATATTTATTAAATTGATGGGACTAATAATAAATCCTAAGTAGATAAAATGCTATGATTGGAATAAAATGGATTTAAGACAAAGTAATATAATTTGAATAATAAAATACTAATGAGTCATTGGGTAATAAATAATTAATTGTACGGGTATAATATAGTTATATTAAATGTTAGGGTTTGATATTAATTCTTAAATGATAGAAATATTATATGGTGGGGGTCTTGATGTAATTAATGGAAGTTGAAGTTTTTATTAATAAAGAGAATCCTATCCCTGCCACGTGGCTTTACCCAATTGGCTGGAGTGGATTTCACTATTTCCCCCAACCACTCACAAGGTGCCACATGTCCCTTATCATTTTCTTTTCCTCTCTCTTCCTCCCTCACGCACGAATCCTTCTCCTTCTTCCTTTTCCTTCTTCCTTCTCTTTTCTTCTTCTTTCTTCGGTCTTCTTCTTCGCATGCCCGAACGACCCACAGAGAGAGGTGCCGAGAGACTGAGAGGGAAAGTGAGGAGAGATCGGAGAGAGAGTTTCAGAGGGAGAGACCGAGAGACCCGGAGAGAGAGAGAGAGAGAGAGAGAGCTGGGAGTCAGGGGATCCGACGCACGGGGAAAACCCGAAACCCAGAGGACCCGATCCTCTGAAGGGTGGTCGCCGGTGGGGCTAGGGAGGCGATTTCCGGCTGATCTTCTGGTGGGTCAACGATTGGTGGAACCCAGGAGCTCCGATCGTGAAGCCCGTGACCCGCAACCCACATGACCCGTTTTTGTGACCCAGTAAACCGTGAGACGGACCCGACCCTTCCGGAGGTCCGATCGTCCATGTACGGCGGCCAGAAGCCGATTTTCGGCGGGCCAAGGTGTTTTCCGGCCTAACCCTAAAGATCCGTGACCCATAACCCGAGAATCCGCGACCGTGACCCTTGCGACCCGCAACCCGCCAGACCCGGAAGAAGACCCGATTTTTATGGGTGTTTTTCGGCAGTTTTCTGGCGACTGCCAGTGGCATTTTCCGGTGAATTTGTTGAGGAAAATCTCCAAGGTATAAATCCTATAATTTTGTGGATTAATTTATTGATTTTTGAAATTAGGGTTTCATGATTTTGTTTGGGTTTCTCTATTGTTTGGCCGGTTGATTTTGTGCACTGATTTGGGTTTGCTTTTGAGTATGTGTGTGATGTGTTCCCTGTTGATGGATGATTTGGATGGTTGAGGTAGTCGGTTAAGTGTTGGCAGTAAGTGTGTGTGTGGGCAGTTTACTGATTTGGGAGGTTGGATGTTCATTGTTTTGGACGGTTGAGTCGTGTGTGTTTGTGGGTGGTTTTTCTAGCCAGTGACATGTTGATTTTAATTGATAAATTATGGAATGGGGGATTGCTCTCTGTTATTGGCTACTGGCAGTGAGTGTGCTTTGATGGGTCTTGATTAGCCGTTTGTGCGTGTTTGATTATTTTTCGGCTAGGTTGTGATTTTGAATGATATTGTGATGATCAGGCTATGTAAATTGGGTATGTGTTGCATATGCTCCCCGATTTTGGTCGCTAGATGATTTCTCATGTTAGTCATATGATTTGGGGACTTTTGCCATTTATAGGTTTGACCAATTATGTTGAAGGTGTAAATGAGTGTTGAAATCGTGTGTGATGATAGTGGATAATTTCTGGCCGTGTAGTGTATCGAAGCTATAAGTTGGTGTTGGTTTTAGTGGATTTTGGAAATGTAAGTGATGGTTAGATTTTAGGTATTGGCCGGAAGGTTAAAGGGCTATGTTTTTGGGAAATTAAAATAAGAAATGTAAAGCTTATTTACTAGGTTGAGTGTCTTTAAAATTAAAAGCATGTTTATCATATTGAGTCTCTTAAACTCATAATGATAAATATGAATGATTTTCTAAAAGAAAACAATAATTGTACTTATGTGAATATAATTAGGATTTATGAATGATGATGTTAATATCCTATGTATGTGCATATATTTGTTGCAGATGATGAGTTAAGAGTTGAGAGACTGTACAAAAGGGGACTGTGAGTATTTCTTACTAACTGAGGATGATACGTGTGGTTTAGTCTTTAATGACTAGTGATCTTTACTTTATTTGATTGTATGATATTTGATGTTTAACATTTAACATGTGTAACATGCTTTGGTTGGAATTATGTATATGTTGTTGTTGGCATGATTATATGATGGTGTGATGTGAATCGGTTAATAAAAAGACTGAGGTTTATGTACCAAGGCATCAATCTAATGATAAGACCGATGGATGAACCAAAGGATGAAGGATAAATAGAGAAAAACAGATATGGAAGTAAAGCCCAGTATTAGCAAAGAAGATAGCGCTAATGATGTGTTAACAAGAGATATGGTTTTGAGAATGTGAATAGTTAATGAAAAGGGATAAGCATAATTGTAGGTGAAAATGATTATGTGTATGTGAATATATTTGTCATCATTTGAATGCATCGTATATGGTTATATAAATCAGTGTGTCACTGTGGTTGAGGACCGTTGACTCACTCGACCACAGCATGAGATTGTGGTGTTAACCACAATCACATACGAGTTTTGCAGGAACGAAGATAGGAGCTGCTAGGTTGATTAAGGACGAGACCTTTAGTTTGTAAATTTTATATACAATGATTTCGTAATGTTCGTACCGCATGTGGTACGCTTATTGTTATTTAAATGTATGTTATTATATCAGATCAAATAGTTATTATTTTATATATTGAGTTTATTCAGTAAGCTCTGATGTATTATTGTAAAAGAAAGATATACTCCACTGTTAATTTTTACTTTGATGACATCGTTGTTGATGTCGTAACGATACGTGAAAAAATCAAAATTTTCACTTACGCTTTTTATTAAAAAGCGGGTCGTTACAACACATCCTAATAAGCATACACAATATATGAAAACCCTAGTTAGGCCACAATGATAAGGTATCTAGTTTTACACCGAACGCATCACGTAAAAGTTACACTATAATTGAAAAACGGTTTAAACTACCAAAGGTGTGAAACGACCGGTATTCCCTAGTATACCCTATAAGGTGACTCTAATGAGAAAACACACATTATGTCAAAAACCATCATTGCACAAGACATCATTCTCTTTAAAAAATGTTGATTTTACTCATGAATCCAAGAAAACTCATAGACAAGCATGACTCTTTTTCATGAATAAACGGATTGAAATATTGAAAACAAAACCTTTTAGCATGGGTTTTGCAATCCTCTAGCCTTACACAATCATCAACATATTAAGAAAATCTCAAGAACATCAAGAACGATTTTTGGAGAGGATTTTTGAAGAGGATTTTGATCAAACCCTAAGAACTAATTTAACTAGACATGAAGTAAATTAATTTAAGCATAAAAAATAATAAAGAAACACGATCAAAATAAACTAAAAACAATATATTGAAAGTATGGAATTCGGATTACATAAAAGAAATGAAAAACATTAAAATTAACTAAGAAGATACACCTGAGAAAATGGAAGTCCCAAGAAGATGCATGCCTATTACTCTCACCCATGCCTCATATATATAGAGGAGGAGATTTACAAAATAAAATCTAAAGAAGAGATAAGATAAGATAAGATAAGATAAGATAAGATAAGATAGGATATGATAGGATAGGATAAGATAGGATAGGATAGGATAGGATATGATAAGATAGGATATGATAGGATAGGATAAGAGATATTTGGAAATATCTAAGATATTTTAGAAATATCTGAAAATATCTAAGGAATATCTAAAAAATATCTAAGAAATATCTAGAAAATATATAAAAATATCTAGAAAATATCTAAAAATATTTAAAATATCAAGGAAGAGTGACATGTCAACATTGTTCCAGATTGTTCCGAAAATATCCAAATTCGAGCAATCGATTATAAAGTCGATCGATCGCATTTCGCTCGATCGCATTCGTGGTTGCCCTGTCTCGATCGATCGCATCTCACACAATCGATTTTTCTTCGACTGATGATTCGATCGATCGATTATAAAGTCAATCAATCTATTTGCCTTAGCCAATTCTTCACTTGGCATGAGCAACTTTGAACTCTGGAAATGACCAAATCGCCTTTGATATATTTTCAGGTCTAATTCAAGTGTTTTGAACTAGATTTCAACTAAGACCTGAAAATAAGACAAAACACAAAACTACAACAAAACGTTACATTTACAACACAAACTAGGCATAACAAATGTAAATTAAGGGGTCTTGAATAGAATAATTCAAGACTTATCACCCGTCCGGACGACCAAGGCTCCTGTCCGAACGAGCGTGCCAGAGACTCCAATTCTGACTTGTTTTAGGTCTTCTGAAGCCTATAAATAAGAGGCTCGAGGCATGCATTCTATACAGAATTCGGTGATGAATTCCTTACAGCTTAGAGAGGGTGTTTAGGGAGATATTGAAGATCTGCTAGCTCTCTAGCTTTTGCTAGTGTGTGATTTGATCAGCTGTGAAGTCTATCTTAAGGGTTGACCCTAAGGTAAAGGATTCCATTGAATACCCCTTCAGGTAGGAGACCTGGTTGGAAGGCGGTCATGTTGGGTTACACGTCAGAGTTCAAGGTACAACCACTGCATCAGGGGTATGTGAGTGCTACTACTTTGTAACTAGCTTTGTCTTTTGAATAGTAGATATCCTTAGTTTGGCTGCCCCGGAGTAGTTTTTCTCTTAATTGAGTTTCCACTTCGTCAACAAAATATTTGTCTCCTTTAATTCCGCATTTAATATTTTGTTGCACACTGTTCACACACACTTGTTAAAATTAGAAGTCCAATAATTTTTCAAGCCCAACAAACAAGACCGGGCTCGGGTATGTAGCTTCTTCCTCTGATATCCCCTCTACTTCTAGGACTGTTTTTGTCAAGCCCACAGTCTCCGAGCCTCCAACCACCGTCAGGCTCGGCATTAGACCTCAGAAGCTCCCTACTATTAGACGGCCTCCTATATGCCATCACTGTGGATTAAGTGATCACATCAAACCCCAATGCTCCCTTCTCAAAGCTCAGAGATCATAGGTCAAGAAAGAGTTGACTAGACAAGCTACATTCGGCATTAGACCTCTAGCTCGACATTAGGCTTCCCAGTATCAAGCTCCATGGCATCAGGCTCCACGGCACCAGAACCCACGACATCAGGCTCCTCATCATTAGCAGTTTCAACAGTGATTTGTTCCTACCAATTAGAATTGCAAATCCAAGACTAACAAATCAAGGCACTACATGAAGAAGCCGCAGAAGCTTGAGGATGATAAATTCTATGGGGAGCTGCCTATATGGATGCAGAGTATGATACGGTGGATGGATCACCAGATGAAGTCCTATCAACAACCACCACAGGGAAGGCAGGCATTGGTCAGAAAGGAGGAAGACGTTCACCCCTTGAGAGGGAATGGACTCACCTAGTTGGTGAGAGTTCATATGCCTAGGATTTGGTTCCTAATCTTAGAGCATAAGGTTTGATTGCATTGCATTATTCTCTACTTGGCATATCTTTGTTTGCTTTGCAATCTAGGAACCAATGTTATTTTTCCCCCTATCTCTCTTGTTGTTTTTGAGAAAACTTTGCAGGTAGATTTTGGGAATGACAGAAAAAGCACGTCGAGCGGCTGCTTTTCTGTATTGGTAATTTTGATCCTTTCTCCTTATGAACATGTTTGATCTTGCCACACATATTAGGTTTAGTTTTATTTTCTTTACCGTTGAAACATATTTTTGTTGTTTTCTATAAAATAAAATAAAAAATTGGGGAGAAGATGCAGATTTTTATTTTTTCTTTTAAATAGCTTTGCAGATATTGTATGTATTTTTGCTTGATTTCTCAGTTTATTGTTCATTGATTGACTATGCTTAGATATGATTGAGAGTTTATTTCTGATATCTGCTAAGTTTTCCTGTGTATCTTAATGCTGCATAGTTACTTTTCTCATGCGATAATTTTATGCACTATCCAAGGCTCCCCTAAGTTATATATATATATTTTTTTTCTTTGACTTAAAAATTCTGGCATTCTCTCTAAGTTGCAGCACCAAGTAATAAAAAGCATTCAAAAATCAATAAATATGGATAAGTAAAAAGATCCACTGCTTATTATGCTATAAATTTGTTTTTGAACTTGTCCCTATAGAAACAGTAAGTGACCAAATCATTGTGGAAATAGACGGTCACTAAAGGATTAAGTAAAAGAAAAGTGATGCATCTTAGGGGGAGTGTATCAAATGAGGGTGGCTAGGCCCTAGTAAAATAAGGTTTGACTTTTGACAGATCTACCATTGATTTTCTTTCTTGTTTAAAAAATTCAGTTGCTTTAAAATCATATCAACGAACTTCATATCTTATTGAGAAAGTATTCACACACACACACACACGCATTGCATGAGTTGAGTAATCTATTTAAAATTTCTATTTGCAGGGAAATTTGTGCTAATTGAACTCTTAACTCTTAATTATGTCTTTGCATATTTTTGATATGCTATTTTACTGTTTTATTAATTGATCATACATGCGTGTTCTGAAGCTATTTATAGGGAAATATATTTTCTGCAAAGTTTCCTCAAGTTTCAGATTTTTAGTGTGAAGCGTCCGGACGGAATTCTCTTGCGTCCGGACAGGTGCGGTTTAGACTGCTGAATGGTCAAGTTACGCGTCCGGACGCCTGAAGTTCTTCCAAAGGGTGACATGGTAGCTAGGCGAGCCCGCGTCCGAACGGTTACCCTACAAGTTTTAAAATCGCATCTCTTTCTCTTTACTTCTCTCGGTTTTTCTTGAGCTTTTAGTGTTTTTTGGTGCATTTTTCTCGTGTCTTCTCACGAGTTCTCGGCTTATTTTGTCACTTTGTGCTTTATCTCTCTATTTCAGGTATTTTGCTCTATCCTTTGTAGTCTTTTTAGTTCTTTTTAACTGTTAGAATTTTAAGATATATTTTGCGTTGGATATTGCACATTATTGATTGTTTTCTTTGCTGTTGAGATTGGACTATTTGTTATGGCATATTTTTGGACTATTTTGAGATATTTATTGTGTTTGTAATTTCTAGGATGTCCATTTTTCTCCTGTTGTAATGCCGAAATTTTTGGGGATTAATAGAATTTAATTTCATTGGTGTTATTTTTTTGGCAAAATGTTTGAATATTCTTTTGCAGAACTATGTGTGCCAACAGCTCTCAGTGCAGGGTCCGACAAAGGATCGAAGAAGCTCGCGCTGTCTCTTTAGCAAAAGTGGAGAACAGGTAGGCTGTTCTAGAGAGGAATGTCCTCAGAGCTGATGTGATGGTTGCTCCTTTGGATTTTATTGCTAATATCCTTAGGGACAATCATTAGGGCTATCTGTGACGACCCAATTTTATTTTATTTAATTTTTTTAAAACATAAATTGAGTCATCACAGTAGCACGACTACATGTCACTTAGCCAACATACGGTACACATTCCATAACATGTACTTGATAATCAGAGTTACATCTACGCATAGGATAACACATAATAACATTGTCAACATAACGGAAGGTACATCTATAAATAACACTTATTCACAACAAGAGCCATTAATATGTCTATCTGTTTAAGGCTTCAACATAGCTGTTAAATACATACCAAAAGACTGGCTCATAAATACAAGTGTCACAGGTGACACGAGCCATAAATAAAGTCTACCAAAAGGCGGACAACCCATGGTCCAACCATTACAACTGTCGTGTTAGGCTTCAGTCATAATATCCCAAGAACTATGCTACAGCGTCATCCCTTAGATTCATTGGACCTACAATCAAAGCATCAGAGTTTGTACGGTTGTGGGGTTAACCACATCTGTACAGCTGAAAGCATGAGTTCACCACCTCAGTAATAAATTACTGAGGCCTCAACGGTATAAGACTCACTATGGTGTAAACATTGCATACAAATGTACATACACACAGGATTCAATAATATCATTCTCAAATCATTATAACCACACACAGGCACATCATCATGTTACTCCTTTACATGCAATTTCATGTATAACTCTACATCATTACATCTTCACATTTACATTCTCAATACATATCTCATGCAATTCTTCAACATCAATTTATCAACGTGTTACCTTTTAACATTATAGTTCATTACCAGATATACCAAGTCATCATCACAGAGTTAACATCAACTTTAACCAAACATGGCAGTTCATAGTCCATAAAGCAACAACCCGCATGGCAATCAACACACAATGCCTATAGGGAGCTCTAGCCCTACAGTCTACCTCTGCCAATAGGGAGCTCTGGCCCTACGGTCTACCCTGGCGAATATGGAGCTTAGGCCTTATGGTCTACCTTGGCCAATAGGGAGCTCGGGCCCTATGGTCTACCACTACCTGATAGGGAGCTCTGGCCCTATGATCTACCCTGGCCAATAGAGAGCTCAAGCCCTATGGTCTACCACTGCCTGATAAGGAGCTCTGGCCCTATGGTCTACCCTGGCCAATAGGGAGCTTGGGCCCTATGGTCTACCTTTATTCACCACCTTTGCTAATAGGGAGCTCGGGCCCTATAGTCTACCTCTATTCATCACCTCTGCCAATAGGGAGCTCGGGCCCTATGGTCTACCACTGCTTGATAGGGAGCTCTGGCCCTATGGTCTACTATTGCCTGATAGGGAGCTCTGGCCCTATGATCTACCCTGGCCAATAAGGAGCTCAGGCCCTATGGTCTACCACTGCCTGATAGGGAGCTCTAGCCCTATGGTCTACCCTGGCCAACAGGGAGCTCGGGCCCTATGGTCTACCACTGTCTGATAGGGAGCTCTGGCCCTACGGTCTACCACTACCTGATAGGGAGCTTTGGCCCTATGGTCTACCCTGGCCAATAGAAAGCTCAGGCCCTATGGTCTACCCTGGCCAATAGGGAGCTTGGGCCCTATGGTCTGCCTCTATGCAATCATATACACATACATAATTACCACATATTCTCATGCCATTCAAATCATCATTCTAACTTCATATTATTCAACCCCAACCAATTTCAAACATGTCCATGTAATCTTATCATAGCTTTGACAATAGGGAGCTCGGGCCCTATGGTCTACCTCTATTCACTACCTTTGCCAATAGGGAGCTCGGGCCCTATGGTCTACCTCTATGCAATCATATATACACATAATTACCACATATTCTCATGCCATTCAAATCATCATTCTAACTTCATATTATTCAACACAACCAATTTCAAACATATCCATGTAATCTTATCATCATACTTCTCAACCCAATATTTCACAACTCAAGCACATATATTTTTTACCAAAACTTGCATACTATAAATACATTCCAATTTCAACAACATCCATTTGTCATCACAATGTATGTATGCCAATGCAAGTCCTCTGGGTCCCGAACCCAAGAGTAGAGTCCCAGACTCAAGTCACCGAAGAGCCCTAGGCTCGAGTTTAGAGTTCCAGACTCAGTTGTGGAGCCCTTGGCTTGATATTAGAGTTCCAGATTCAAGTTATGCTGTTAAGCACGGAAGTAACCAAGCTGTGCCATTAAGAACGCAATGCATCATGTTCCCAATTTTACATTCACTCTAAAATTGCATTCATTTTATAATGCCTTTAACATATGATTTCTTTATAAAACATAAACAGTCCAACATGTCATTTCTTAAACAATTTGCATAACTTAAATCTCCAACTTTATACTCACTCTAAAATCACATTCATGTTCCATTGTAATCACAGCTTTCAAAACTCCCAACCATAACATACAGTCACACCATTCATTCAAACTCCACATAACATATTCATATTTTAAAACATCATCATAATTGCAATATACTCAAAAGTACTCAGATCATCCAAATATATCATAATCAACATATAGTTGGTGTAGGTTTGTAAAACAATACATATTTTGCAATTCATCATATATGAAAATAATACTTCTCAATGAGTAGAATACTCACCTGGCTGTACAGATATCAATCTTCCAAGTCGACTTCTCGCAATATGTTACTGTAAAAAAAAAACATATTGTAATTATTTAATATTCTCCTGTAACGCCCGGGAAATTCATGCTCCTAAGAAATCATTGATATTGTTAAGGAAACAATATCCACATGTTTTTATAAGCAAACCTAAAAACCCTTGAGAATTTAAGAATTACATTTAAGCTTTAAACTTTGATTGAACCGAAAACTGGTCAAACGGACTCGGATTTAGTTGATTCAAAGACCGATGTGCTTACAAAAGAAAGATCTACCATATGGCAAAAGTTAGTAAAAAGTCCACCGTTGACTTTTTGGTTTATAGTTGACTATTTAGGTGCCAAGTGGCACTTTTGGTTAAACTTTGACCTTTAAATTTAGACTTGATAAATATGTTTTTATGACTTTTAATTACTCAATATTGTATATATATAGTTTATACTTGAAACCGGTGAAGTCAGAATTCAATTTGGTAACAGTTGACTTTTTGGCCAAAACCGGTGCCTTATTAATCCGACTGTCGAAATATTAGCAGAAATGTTTTGTAATACACTTAGCAGCCATCCCTAGCCACCTTATATTAAAAATATTATCATTCAGAAAGTTCTGGGATTTTATTTAGCAAGAGACAAAACCAAGTGATGAGGTGGAATGAAAGGTGGAAGATAAGCATGGAAAGGAAGGTGGTAGAATTCTCCTTGTCTATCCAATTTCCAGCAGCCCTCTAGCACTCCAAGCACGAATTTCCTTTCATTTCCTTGATGTTCTAAGACTCCTATAAATATGGGACAAGCCTTACCTCCCATTCTACCTTAAGACAAGTGAAAGTTCATACTTACACAATTTAGTCTTCCTTTGTTCATTACTTGGCTTAGGTGAAGAAACCCTTCTATTTCTCTTTTGATTTTCTGTCCAGCAACCTTAGGGGAGCTAGATATACTTCTTACCTTGCTATTTCTTGGCCTAGATTTATAGAACCAAGATCCAAAACCAAGACAGCACTAGCAACACCAAAACCGGTCACTAAGGGCTTAAAGGGGGGGCTTTTGTTTCAGAATTTGTTTGGTAAGTTTTCTATGTGTTCAAGTGTTTCATAAGTGATTTCTAAGATGTATATTAATTGTTAAGATTCATGTTTGAGCATTATGTCAACCGTTTCAGTGCTCGACCATGAATCAAAGAAATGAATTCAGTTGACTTAATAGCTTTTGTAAAATAGTGAATATATTCTTGTTAGTATATATATTTACCTATTTATCTTAGCATTTGCATTAAGTAAGGAGGCTCAGCCAACTGCTTACCTAACCCTTGCATCATAATGAATCCTTATAGTATTTACTTTTATGTTCTTATAATATATGTTAAATCCTTCATAATCGTATTTGGTGGTATTGGTCATATAGCCTCGGCACCAAATCATGAACCAAGGATTTAAGATTGTTATAAGTAATCATCTTAAATAATAAAGTAATGGATAAAAAGATGAGTGTTTATAAACAATATTTTGTTTGATTGATAATTGATATATATATATATACTTATTATATTGATTGACTTATATGCAGAAAAAGAAGCTAAGAAACTATACAAGGAGAGTAAGTATTTCTATACTTACTGAGGACGAAGCTGGTGGATTTTTCCATAATATTGTGTTTATTGTTTTATATAATTTGTTCATTGCATGTGGCCGATCATGCATAGCATGTTGTGTCTAAAATAATATAACGGCTGATGAGATAGCCATCAACAAGCTGATGTAGTAGCTAGGGGAAAGTATGGCTAGTCAGTGGATCCAAGAGGGGTTCATAGTGACCCAAGGGTATCCGAAGACCTAATATATAACTAATGCTGGGACCGGTAGGATTCCAGTAAAAACAGGTAAGACTTTAAGTGGGAGGCAACGGACGTGAACGAATAGGGATTTAATGGCCCTGGGTACGAGAGGTCTGAAGAAAGATGATCATAAAATACCAAACTAAATGGTTACTACGATGCATATTCATACAACCCATACATTTGCATTATACGCGTGGCTATAAAGCCATATCTGCATGTTAAGGAATTTATTAAGTAAATCAGTATTCACCTTATTATTGGAAACAGTGGACTCACTTTGGTTGTTTTGTGTTTTTGTTTCTATATATATATATATATTCCGTTAATGCAGGTTAATAGACAAAGACAAGAGCTCAAGAGGTTTTATAACTAAGGACGCATAGTTTATATTTTGTTTGTAGTCTTCTGTGTTTATAGCATTTTATGTTGACAAGATTGCTAATGATTTATATGTATTCTTTTGTGTCATTATGGACACCGGTTCCCTTGTATTTGTTATAAGTATTTCCTAATGAATATATAGAGGTATTTTATTTAAAAGCTCTAATGTGTTATTTAATCCAAGCCTGTTAGATAAAAATATATTCCGCTGCGAGAGTTTACCTCTGATGTAGTAACGTCACGTGGAAACCGGAGGTTTCTGCTTACGAATTTGCTGGTTCAAATTTGGGGCGTTACAGAATGGTATCAGAGCTGTTTGCTCTGGGGACCTTAAGAATTGACCCTAGGTGTCTAAGAATAACACAAGAGCCATAAGTAAAATAAACAACTTTTTATAATAGCTTTTGTGTGAAATAACATGGTTGATAAGATTAATAACTGTTGCTTAGAATTGATAGTCGTCCTATGATCATGATAAGGTTAACCTTAGAATCAAAAGAGCATATATTGAGATTTTGAGGTACACCTGATTGACCTTAGATAGTAAGGAAAGATAAATCTTAAGGATTAATGATTCATGGCTAAACTGTATTACGAGCATCTATTGTACCTTTTGAAGATAGGTTTACAAATAGTAGGTTAATGGATTATTTGTATTTTCGAGGATATCTAAGGAAATGAGATTATTAAATAACTTGGAGATATTTGAAGAGACTATATCCTTATGCATCTAATGAACTCTGGAGAAGCTAGAATTTATTAATCGATAAATTGTTGAGGTTTTCTAGAGTTTAAGTTGATTGATATAACTATTTTGATATGTGATGCACATAAGACGAATCTCTCAGTAAACCCTAATTTTGGGAATAAATGTTCTAACTATCAGATCTGAGGATTGATCACTACATGAAATATTTATACTTGAGAATTTGATGTGGAGGTATAGATTGATTCTATGACATGAAATGTTTAGGAATGACCTGTTCTAAATCCTTAGCTTAGATGATAAGTTTTATGATGTAACTGTCATAGATTGTTTGTCCTCGACACTAATGTTTGTTGATTGTTTATTGATTGACTGATTGTCCTTCGTCTCAATCAAACAACGGTGACAAAGTGAACAACGTCGGTGGAATTATAAGCTCGTCTCAGATAGGATAAGCTCAAATAAGATTTGTAACCAAACTGGTGTCAGGTATGACTTCCATTGGATTAAGCTCGCATAAAAGTTGCAATATCTTTTTAAGTAAAGTCAGTACTCAACTGTTAAGATTAAGATTTCCTTAACAGGCTCCCTAAGATGAACATATATGGAGAATAGGTTATGATATACCACTTATATTGATGCCTAGTTGAATTTTAGGAAAGTGAGTAATGCTATGTGATAGACAAAAGGAAGTTGTTCCTAAATCAGGCTACAGGAATATGGTAATTGATTGTAATATTCGATGTGGATAACACATGGATTTTTAGAGATGACTGATTTAATTAGATATTAAGTGAATGTCTGATTCCTAGCTGAACACATTTGAGGTTTATCCGATTAACCCTAGAATGTAAAGGAAAGATATGTTATGACTAATGGGGATCTATTATTCCAAATCTAATATCTTTTGAAGATAGGTGTATAAAACGTAAATTACTGATTTATATATATTTGAGGAAATTAGTTGATTAAATGATTTAATGATTTTTTTAGAGAGATTATTTTCCCTATGCATCTGACGAACTTTGGGGAAGTTTATATATTATTGAGGCTTCCTAGAGCTTAAGTTAAATAAAATTTTGATTAGGTGATTCATTGATTCTCTTAGATATCCTTGCTTGACGGATAAGCTTTTATCAAATTTGAGTATTGATCGACTGCATAACTAGATTGGAGTGATACTAAGGTTTTAATCTAATGAAATTTTGAGGATGATAGTAATTATGCAGGAATAAGAAAGAAGATCATGATATCATATAAGAATTGTACCTTAGTAAAAGATTGAAAAGAAATCATAGTTCAAAAAGATTACAGACATATTAGATAATAAGAACGGTACGTAGAAAATAATTATTGTCTTACAAGATGAACTACTTTTGATTCAAAGAAAACATAAACTTGCAAACAGGACCTTTTCTGCACCATTCCCGGAGAATACTGGTATGCTTATACCTGCAGGTATTTCATAGTACTGCAGTTAGTTATTTACTTTTGTTAGTAGAGAATTGCTAGATAAAATAGAATACCTGGCTAAGTTTCTGGGCGGAAAACCCCAAGGTTCTGGACTGCAAGCAAAAGATCCTTATGCTGTTCTCGGAGTCGATTGGTGTTCTGCTCCAAATCAGCATACCTCTTTCCCAAGTCTTTCGCATACGAATCTACCACTTTCTTCAGCCTTTTATTCTCTTGCTGAAGAACCTGATTCCTTCGCCTAAAGTCCATGTACATTCGCTGCAAGGTCAAAATTTGAGCTTTCAGTGCTTGAATTTCATTTCCTCGAACTTGCAAACGTCGAGCCATATTTGCAACAGAGGAAGCGCCCTGAATACTGAAAGCCAAAGAGTCATTGATGGCTTGAGCATCAGTCCTATCCGCCAACAACTTTTCATCTCGGGGAGTCATGATGCCTTGAGCCACAGATGCAGCTACTGCATCATTCAGCATCACAGAGTCATTAGTCAGAAGAGGACCTCTCTGAGATAAGAACAATGGACGCCAAATTTCTGGTACTACAGGCGCAGTATTTAGATCAAAATTATTTTGAGAGGATGAGGAAGCCATTTTAGAAAAAACTAAGGAAATGATGATACTCCTCAAAGAACCTGAAGGAGAAAAGATAGAAATGAAGCGGTTATTCGAAAGATCTGAAGGAAGAAAAGGGAGCTTAATCAGTAGACAAGACGTGGTCTAATCAACATCGTTCTAGGCACGACCGCCACTACCACTAGTAGACAGCCCTCGAATCACGAGTTCTTCTCTTTTTCAACTTTCACCCTTTTCACCTTCTCGAATTCCAAATTCACCCAATGACTTTTCCTGATTTCTCGCTGCACTTTTCACACCTTGCAGAGCTGGAAGAGCGTTTCGAGAAAGGTAGGGAGATTTTACGATCCACTGTCGGCACCACTTGCACCGTCCCCTCTCAAATCTTCTCTATAAATTCACTCATCTTCTCCCTTGCAAAGCACACCTTTCAGCTCTCAAACCTTCACACTTTGAAAGCCAAAATTTTCCTTCTGGTTTGAGCCTATCATAACTTCTTGAGAAGAAAGATGTAGTATCACCACCTCAAACCTAAATCAAGAAAAATGCAGCATCACAACCAGATTCATAAACAACGAAGCAAGATTATTTTTGATCATGTCATCCAGAAGCAAGATTATCCTTGATCATGCTTCTGAGATGAAGTATCTTTCTCTTCCTTCGCATCACCATAAAATTTTCTGGCATCTACTCTCAATCCGGTGATGGCGATCTATGACAGAAGAGAGAGAGCACTACGATATGAGTACCGCACTCATATCCTTTCCTGATTGCTTGCCTCGCCTTCTTGGCTTTCTTCACCTTCCCCACCTTCCTCTCTTTCGAGGCTTCCATGTTCTTATTTGGCAAGCTTTCCACCAAGATTATCAGAAAACATCCTCATAAAAGGGATTTGTTGTACGAGAAATTTTCCTATAATGAGAAATGAATATTTTCCCTTCTTCAAGCTACACATTTGTTTGATCTATTATATTTCTTGTTATAATGAGCTTAAAATTATATATAAGATAATTTATCATACGGTGCTGTATACTTGTTTATTTTGTATGTTTAATAATTAGATGCTTCACTTAAAATCTGTAACGTTTGATTTGAGAATCTAAATCTTTCCTTTATGTAAACTTTATGCGAAGCATAGTTTACAAATTTCGGGGACGAAATTCCAATAAGGTGGGTGGGATGTAACGCCCGGGAAATTCATGCTCCTAAGAAATCATTGATATTGTTAAGGAAACAATATCCACATGTTTTTATAAGCAAACCTAAAAACCTTTGAGAACTTAAGAATTACATTTAAGCTTTAAACTTTGATTGAACCGAAAACTGGTCAAACGGACTCGGATTTAGTTGATTCAAAGACCGATGTGCTTACAAAAGAAAGATCTACCATATGGCAAAAGTTAGTAAAAAGTCCACCGGTTGACTTTTTGGTTTATAGTTGACTATTTAGGTGCCAAGTGGCACTTTTGGTTAAACTTTGACCTTTAAATTTAGACTTGATAAATATGTTTTTATGACTTTTACTTACTCAATATTGTATATATATAGTTTATACTTGAAACCGGTGAAGTCAGAATTCAATTTGGTAACAGTTGACTTTTTGGCCAAAACCGGTGCCTTATTAATCCGACTGTCAAAATATTAGCAGAAATGTTTTGTAATACACTTAGCAGCCATCCCTAGCCACCTTATATTAAAAATATTATCATTCAGCAAGTTCTGGGATTTTATTTAGCAAGAGACAAAACCAAGTGATGAGGTGGAATGAAAGGTGGAAGATAAGCATGGAAGGGAAGGTGGTAGAATTCTCCTTGTCTATCCAATTTCCAGCAGCCCTCTAGCACTCCAAGCACGAATTTCCTTTCATTTCCTTGATGTTCTAAGACTCCTATAAATATGGGACAAGCCTTACCTCCCATTCTACCTTAAGACAAGTGAAAGTTCATACTTACACAATTTAGTCTTCCTTTGTTCATTACTTGGCTTAGGTGAAGAAACCCTTCTATTTCTCTTTTGATTTTCTGTCCAGCAACCTTAGGGGAGCTAGATATACTTCTTACCTTGCTATTTCTTGGCCTAGATTTATAGAACCAAGATCCAAAACCAAGACAGCACTAGCAACACCAAAACCGGTCACTAAGGGCTTAAAGGGGGGGCTTTTGTTTCAGAATTTGTTTGGTAAGTTTTCTATGTGTTCAAGTGTTTCATAAGTGATTTCTAAGATGTATATTAATTGTTAAGATTCATGTTTGAGCATTATGTCAACCGTTTCAGCGCTCGACCATGAATCAAAGAAATGAATTCAGTTGACTTAATAGCTTTTGTAAAATAGTGAATATATTCTTGTTAGTATATATATTTACCTATTTATCTTAGCATTTGCATTAAGTAAGGAGGCTCAGCCAACTGCTTACCTAACCCTTGCATCATAATAAATCCTTATAGTATTTACTTTTATGTTCTTATAATATATGTTAAATCCTTCATAATCGTATTTGGTGGTATTGGTCATATAGCCTCGGCACCAAATCATGAACCAAGGATTTAAGATTGTTATAAGTAATCATCTTAAATAATAAAGTAATGGATAAAAAGATGAGTGTTTATAAACAATATTTTGTTTGATTGATAATTGATATATATATATATACTTATTATATTGATTGACTTATATGCAGAAAAAGAAGCTAAGAAACTATACAAGGAGAGTAAGTATTTCTATACTTACTGAGGACGAAGCTGGTGGATTTTTCCATAATATTGTGTTTATTGTTTTATATAATTTGTTCATTGCATGTGGCCGATCATGCATAGCATGTTGTGTCTAAAATAATATAACGGCTGATGAGATAGCCATCAACAAGCTGATGTAGTAGCTAGGGGAAAGTATGGCTAGTCAGTGGATCCAAGAGGGGTTCATAGTGACCCAAGGGTATCCGAAGACCTAATATATAACTAATGCTGGGACCGGTAGGATTCCAGTAAAAACAGGTAAGACTTTAAGTGGGAGGCAACGGACGTGAACGAACAGGGATTTAATGGCCCTGGGTACGAGAGGTCTGAAGAAAGATGATCATAAAATACCAAACTAAATGGTTACTACGATGCATATTCATACAACCCATACATTTGCATTATACGCGTGGCTATAAAGCCATATCTGCATGTTAAGGAATTTATTAAGTAAATCAGTATTCACCTTATTATTGGAAACAGTGGACTCACTTTGGTTGTTTTGTGTTTTTGTTTCTATATATATATATATATTCCGTTAATGCAGGTTAATAGACAAAGACAAGAGCTCAAGAGGTTTTATAACTAAGGACGCATAGTTTATATTTTGTTTGTAGTCTTCTGTGTTTATAGCATTTTATGTTGACAAGATTGCTAATGATTTATATGTATTCTTTTGTGTCATTGTGGACACCGGTTCCCTTGTATTTGTTATAAGTATTTCCTAATGAATATATAGAGGTATTTTATTTAAAAGCTCTAATGTGTTATTTAATCCAAGCCTGTTAGATAAAAATATATTCCGCTGCGAGAGTTTACCTCTGATGTAGTAACGTCACGTGGAAACCGGAGGTTTCTGCTTACGAATTTGCTGGTTCAAATTTGGGGCGTTACATCTCCTAACACTTTACTAATATTTAGCCACTAAATAACTAAAGAATTAGCTCATGGAAAACCATAGAATTCCCAGGGTTCCAAATACATACCTATAATATAAAAACGTTAAACTAATCCAAGTAACATTAACCCAAAATATTTAGTTAAGGTTAAACATTGAAACCACATCCTAATCACATACCCTTAGAAATAAACACTAACCTATAAATTATATTCACTATCTTAACCACATAATTACTTACGTATTTAAAATAATATTAACCTATAAGAAAACCTTAGGGTTATCCTCACAAAATACCCGGTAAACCAAATATCCATAATTTATATTTACTACTTATAACATAATTTAACAACCTAGGTTTTATACACTTAAACCCCCATATTAATCTAACCCATCAAATTAAGGTTTCCAAGCTTAAACCCATAATTACCAAAACACCACCACAATCACAATATTGTTAACTCAATAGCATTTACTAAGGGTTAATTACATAAAACACAATTAAAAATCAAATATCCAAAAGCTAAGATTGAGGAAAACTTACCCAAAATTCACCAAACTAAGACCCAAAGTTTGGGTAGTCTTAAGTAACCTCCAACAAGCTCAAACACCTAAAGAACATAGAAGATTAAATTCACTTTTAGGATTTTACCCAAAAATTACAAAATCATGAGTTTTGTGTTTTACCTCAAAATGATCGGTGAAAACGTAGTCCCAAGTTCAAGGATCACGTTTCTGAAGACAGATCGAGGATTGGACCTTTGGATCTTTGTGGATCAAGGGTTTTGGACCAAAAACCCATGAAAAACCGAAAGATAGGGAGAGGGAAACGGATCGGCCGAAGGAAGAAAATGGGTTCTGGCCCTTTTTAAAATAGGGACCGTCCGGAAGGGGTGTTAGTTCCGTCCGGACGCACGTCCAACTATGGACGTGTGCCCAATGGTTGGACGTCCGGACGCATTTGGTTTACGTCCGGACGCGCGCCCTCTAGATCTCGGGCGTGCGCCCACTGACGGGCCGTCCACACATGGCTTGAAGCTGCGTCTGGACGCGCCATCTTATTATTTTAAATTTTAAATTTCTATTTTATTTTATTTTCTAATTCTCTTATATTTTATTTTCTTTGGACTTTAAAAAATATTCTCTGCGCGTCCTATTGCATTTTTTTGTCATCTAATTATTCTTAGCCGTTTATTCACTAGATTTTACTCTAAAAATATAATTTAAAATTCAGGTCATTACATCCCTCCCCCCTTATAAAAATTTTGTCCTCGAAATTTCAATGTTAAATCGTTTTTCACACACACGAGCATGCATTCTATATTCGATACACCTATGATAGTATGCGTTTTACGCGGAATACCTATACGAAAATGGTATGTCATGGCAGTCATACCAGAATTTATATAATGAAATGGGGAATCACACTCGCATTTAACGATTACACACTCATGTGGCTTCCTCGACATCGTGATTTCACCATGGAGTTCTAACTAACGAAACGATTTTAGTGTTTTCTTACCAACTATCACTCGCTTTGCTCCTCTTCATAAGTCAATTTCCATTGAATGTAAAGAATCGCATCACAAATAAAAGGTCGCAAACACGTTTGCAACGATGATGTACGGAGAAAAGTCATGGATGTCTGCTTGCGGAGGGTATGTTGTGCTAACGTTTCGAATATACCTTGAGTCAATCTCATTATCACGTGATTTCCTACTTAGTGTATTAGTCATGACATTGACTCAAGTCGTAGGATAGAACATCTTGTTTCTAAGATCTTCCTATATTTCAAGTCGTTAGTTCTCACTAAGGAACATTCATTCTAAGTCGCCACTTGGTTATTACCCAATAATCTATTCATAGTCACGTAGACCGTAACTGTAGTGAGAACATCCGGATGATGGGATGCTACCGAGGTGTTTTCCCACTTAAACTTGGGTTTGGGTTTGACTTGAACTTAAGCAAGACATACTAGTATACATTCTTGGACACTCACTTCCGGAAAACATCGGGGAGGTAGTGGAGTGGCTTGCCTATAGAACTATGGAATTCAAACTCTCACACCTAAGATTCAGAATGCAACTCCCGACTCACGACCATCTATTCTTGTTCTATACTTTCGTAGTTAACCCATTCCTCTATACCGTATTCTTTAACTTATCCTTAATGCCTCAAACTCTTTGTCATTGTGGTAGACTATCCTCAAACTTTTAGCCATGAAATTTATTCCTTAAGCAACCTTAATAAAATTTGATCATATTATTGCATCACTATGGAGAGTAACTTCCCTCAATTCGTATGATTTGATCGTTTCACATTAATCACCTCTAGCATTTACCTTATCAACTCCGAAAATCATAATGGAATAGCTCCAATTGTCCTCAATTGTGATCTTTAAATTATCAAAGATCTGGTGTGGGCTTACTAAGTGTCTCCAATATTCACAAATTCACTTATCCTTATATGATATCATGATCTATTTCTCATTTAATCATAGGTACTACTATCCTCAAATAGGTAAACCATTGATACTTTCACACTTAGCCTAACATCATTATGCCTTAACTTGCTTCTTACTCGTGATTGATGGCTTATCCTCAACATTTTATCGATCCGATTCGTTAATTTCTTACTATTCCACCGTCATCAATACCTTCAAAACATAAATTTTTCCTTATATTTTGGTTCTACAACCGAAAATATGCTATGACACCATTATTTCATCAATAGTCAACTAGCAATTAACTCTTTTCTAACACTTGGACCTTGTTAGTATTTTATGTTGGCTATATTCTGGATGACAAAAACACTTTATGTAATGATGGCTTTTTAACAGGATAATCGGTTATTATTCAGAGTCTTCATTTATTTGGACAGTGCTCATTTCAAATCATGTGACTGATCACAAGCTTATAGAAGATGTCCATAAAGATTTCATGCAATTTCCAAGTCAGAACAGTCGGTTCTTGTGCAACCGTCTGGGCGGGCCTTTGAAGGCGTTCGGACGCCCCGCAGTGTCCTACAGATAAACATTGAAGACGTCTGGAGGTCAGAGCAACACCGTCCGGACACTCGGTCAATCAGTATTCTATAAGGAGTCTGTTCTCAGAAATTCACATTGTTTGGAAAGTCTCTGCAATCCGTCCGGACAACTCGGCATCACGTCCGGACGATGTCCATTATCTGCAAGCCGTCTGGACGACTGGACAACACGTCCAGACGATATCCAGTAACTCAGATAACTCCAAATTTCCATTCGAACGCGGAAAGGATTTTAGCGAAGACAGTCCAGACGCTTGGTCAAGCCATCCAGACGCAAACCTGATAAGGATAGAATTGCGCTATTTCTGAAGGATATCGCAGAAAACTGTCCGGACGAGGCTATCTTCCATTCGGACGCTCATAGTCAGAGTCCAATTTTGAGCAGATTTATGGTTTCTTTAAGCCCTATAAATAGAGGGCTCTAGGCTTGTATTTTACAAAGAATTCGACAGTGAATTCCTCATAGCTTTTGAGAGGGTGTTTAGTGAGAATCGAAGATTTTCTAGCTCTCAAGTCGTTGCCGGTGTGGTGATTTGTTCGTGCGAAGTCTATCTTAAGGGTCGGCCCTAAGGTAAAGGAATCCATCAAAAACCCCTTAAGGTGGAAGATCTGGTTGGGAAGCGTTCGTGTTGGGTTACACGCCAGAGTCAAAGGTATGACTACTGCATAGGATTATTTGAGTACGAGTGGCTTGTAACTAGCTTTGTTTTTGGATAGTGGATTTCCTGGGTTTGGCTGCTACGGAGAGTGGTTTTTCTCTTCACAGAGTTTCCACTTCGTAACAAATATGTTGTCTTATTTTAATTCTACATTTAAGATATTTGTTTGCACATAAACACACACACTTGGTTTGTTTTAGAAGTCAATTATTATTTTCAATTGGTATCAGAACAAGTTACACTTGTGTTTTAGATTTATTTCTTGAGTGTGATCCATGACTTCTTCTAACATAAATCTTCCTGAGTTCTCTGAAGATGATTTTTATGATTTCTCTAAAGATACCCTTTTGATAGGTAAACTCTTTAAGAAATCCAACAGAGAACTCAAGAAGATTAAGCAAGAAAAAGAGTATTTGATTTTACAATTATCTGAATCACATGTTTTGATTGACTCTTTGAAATCTGAGAATACTATGCTTTTTGATACTGTTGATGCACTAGAGAATAAATTAAAAGAATCGGAGGATCTCTTCGAAAAATTCTCTAGTAATAATTTGAAAAGCATGCTTTGTATTCATACATATATTTCTAACAAGCCTGATTTAATTGTTAATGGTTTAAGTACTTCTACTTCACATGCTTTTGATTCTGAATTAGATTCTATTGATATTAAGCTTGTGATAGAAGATACAACTTGTTTAGATAATTCTTGCTTAACAAATCATGTGATTCCTAAATTCAAGGAATCGGGAATACAAGGTAAGTTTATTCCTAAGTGTCATAATTGTGGGAAGATTGGTCATATTAGGCCAAATTGTTATTTGTTGAAATCCCAGAGGCCTTGGATTAAGCATAATGCTCTGAGGAAAAGTGAAATTGAAGATTCTTCCTCATCAAAATAAGTCCCTCCGCATAGGAGACATATAAAAGGTAAGGGCAATATTGTTTGTAAGAATGCTAACCCTATTTCTGTAGAGAAAGTCAAGTAGCATTCTAACAAAAGAAGCTTGCCCACCTGTCATCACTGTGGCATCACTGGTCACATCCGACCCAAATGTCCATAGCTCCAAGCTCTGAAGAAGAAGGCTCAGAGGAAGTTGTCTACTAAGACCACATCAGGTACTCTACCTTTGGCGAGACATCAGGTTCCATGGCATCAGCGGCAATAAAAGCGGTCTGTTCCAAAGAACGCATCAAGGCACTACAAGAAAAAGCCGCAAAAGCCCGATAGCAATCATGCCTATGAAGGGTTGCTGAGCTTGTTACGAGGGATGCAGAGGAGAATGGACAGTATGAGCAATACCCGATCACATCTACCACGGGTACACCAGGGTTGGGTCAGAAAGGATGAGACCATCCACCCCTTGAGGGGGAGTGAACTCACCTAGTATAGGTGCAATCTCACCATGCCTAGGATTTTGGTTCCTAAATCCTAGTGCATACCAGGTATGTTTGCATTGCATTGATTGTCATATCTTATATATATCCTGTTTTTGCCTTACATTCTGTTTGAGGAACCACCTTTTCTATCCCTAGATTTTCTCTTGGTTTCTTTGAGAAATTTCTGCGGATATATTCTAGGGATGACAGAGAAAGCATGTCACTGCTTTTCTATCTTGGAATAGTCAAACCTCTCTCCCCGAGGTCAAGTTTGCTCTTATCTTACATGCTTGGACTAAACTGTCTTCTTCTCTGCGTAAGCATGTTTTTGTTGTTTTTCCACTCTTATTTTTCAACAAAAAAAAAATAAAAAAATGAGGGAGAAAGATGTAGATATTTATTCCTGTATTTAGCTTTTCAGATATCTTATGTATGTATTCCTGATGTCTCAGTTCTTGGTGCATTACTCTTTTTGCTTTTATATAACTGAGAGTTCTTGTTTGATATCTGCAAAGTTTTCCTGCTGCATCTATTTGATAGATAGTTGCTTTTCTCATGTGATGAAAATATGCACTATTCAAAGCTCCCCTAAGGTACATTTTTTGCTCTCTAACTTTTAGCTTTTGGAAATTCTAAAGAGAGATTTTTTTGCTAAGATGGTCAAATTGACCAACTCGCTAGTTGAACCTAGAATCCATAAATTCTGTCATTCTTTCTAGATTGCACCACCAAGTGATAAAAAGCATTCAAAACTGAATAAATATGGATAAATAAAAAGATCCACTGCTTTTGTGCTATAAATCTGTTCTTGAACTTGTCCCTATAGAAACAGTCAATGACCAATTCATTGCGGAAATAGACGGTCACTAAAGGACATAGTAAAAGAAAAGTTCTGCAGCTTAGGGGGAGTGTATCAGATGAGGGTGGCTAGGCCCTAGTAAAATAAAGTTTGACCTTTGACTGATCTAACATTGATTTTCTCTCTTGTTTAGAAAATCCGGTTGCTTTAAGTCATATCAGTAAACTTTATACCTTATTGAGAAAGCTTTCACACACACACGCATTGCATGAGTTAAGTTTACTATTGAAAAATTTCTATCTGTAGGGAAATTTTTGTGCTTATTGTCTCTTAACTCTCAATTATATCTTGGTATATTTTTGAAATGTTATTTGACTGTTTTATCAATTATTTATACATGCGTGTTCTGAAGCTAATGTTAGGGAAATTTCTTTATGCATATTTCCCTTTGTTTTTCAGCTTCTAGTGTGAAGCGTCTGGACAGACAAGTTCTTGCGTCTGGACTTGCTCGGCTCTGTCTACCACGTCCGAACTCAAGCTTTTTGCTTTCTCTGCCAAATACACACACTACATTTTGCATGTTCTATCATGTTGTGTTCTGTGTATTTTCTCTTGGACTGATCCTGAGATTTTGGCATTCTCTGCACATTTTTTTATCATTCCCAGGTATTTCCTTTGACTTTCCTTATTCTATTAAGCTTTGGTTCTTTTTTGAATACTGGAATCTTTAATTGATTATGATTTGGAGATTGTGCATGAATATCTTTTTCTGTCTTTATGCTGGATGGATATTGCTACATCTGTGTCCGTTGGATTGTTTTATCTACTTTTGTATTCATTTGTGCATCCAATTGATACCCGTCATAATACCACATTCTTTTTGAACTAATAGGATCTAATATTTCCTTGTGGTGTTATTTTTGGAGAGATTTCTGTTTAAATGTTTTCAGGAATATGTTGTCCAACGGCTTCCAGCATAGTGTCAGACAGAGGGCTCTTTGGAAAACAGACCAGTGTTGAAATCATATGTTCTAGAGATCTCAAATTTTAGATGAGCTCATTCCCCCCGCTCATACAGAGTCTTTCGAAACTTCTTCCTCTAGATCTGCACCAGCTAGAGATTTAGTGGTGAATCTTCTTTATCATCTTGCAGACCACTTGTTTAGAGGATTTCATTCTACGGATGATCAGTTTCGAGCTAGAAGACTCAAGTGACCGAAAATTTTCAGTCTATGGGTTCCCGGCTTCTTGAGCTAGAAGCCGAAGTAGAACAAATCCAACTTTTTGTACGGATATCTCTTCATTCCTTGCTTTCAGTGCATCAACAGGATTTGGTACTTGGAGGATTTTTGTTCCTTTCTTTTGGGCCACTTGCAGACTCTTCTCTGTTTTCCTATTGTTTTAGATTTTAGAATGATTTTGTTTGTGGATTTTGTATACTCTATTTACCCAAGCCCTGTTGAGACATCAAGGGGGAGTATGTTATTACTGTGGTCCTTCTCATACTCTGTTTTACCCTTTGTCCCTTTTTGACAAAAATGGGGAGTATATGTTAGTTTTGGACTGGGAATGTATTTCCAAACAGGTCAAGTGTTTTTTGTCCTAGAATGGCCAAATGGAGAGTTTGCTAGTATTTTATGTTGGCTATATTCTGGATGAAAATAATACTTTATGTAATGGTTGCTTTTTAATAGGATAATCGGTTCTTATTCAGAGTCTTCATTTATTCAAACAGTGCTCATTTCAAATCATGTGACTGACCACAAGCTTCTAGAAGATGTCCATGAAGATTTCATGCAATTTCCAAGTCAGAACAGCCGGTTCCTGTGCAACCGTCCAAACGGGCCTTTGAAGGCGTCCGGACGCCCCGCAGTGTCCTACAGATAAACATTGAAGACGTCCGAATGTCAGAGCAACACCGTCCGGACGCTCGGTCAATCAGTATTCTACAAGGAGTTTGTTCTCAAAAATCGACACTATTTGGGAAGTCTCTGTAATCCGTCCGGACGACTTGGCATCACGTCCGGACGATGTCCATTATCTGTAAGCCGTCTGGACGACTCAGCAACACGTCCGGACGATATCCAGTAATTCAGATAACTCCAGATTTCCATTCAAACGTGGAAAGGATTTTAGCGAAGACCGTCCGGACGCTCGGTCAAGCCGTTCAGACACAAACCTGATAAGGATGGAATTGTGCTATTTTTGAAGGATATCGCAGAAAACCGTCCGAACGAGGCTATCTTCCGTCCGAACGCTCGCAATCAGAGTCCGAATTTGAGCAGATTTATGGTTTCTTTAAGCCCTATAAATAGAGGGCTCTAGGCTTGTATTTTACAGAGAATTCGACAGTGAATTCCTCATAGCTTTGAGATAGTGTTTAGTGAGAATCGAAGATTTTCTAGCTCTCAAGCCGTTCCCGGTGTGGTGATTTGTTCGTGCGAAGTCTATCTTTGGGGTCGGCCCTAAGGTAAAGGAATCCATCAAAAACCCTTTCAGGTGGAAGATCTGGTTGGGAAGCGTTCGTGTTGGGTTACACGTCAGAGTTAAAGGTATGACTACTACACAGGGTTATGTGAGTACGATTGTCTTGTAATTAGCTTTGTTTTTGGATAGTGGATTTCCTGGGTTTGGCTGCCCTGGAGTGGTTTTTCTCTTCACAGAGTTTCCACTTCGTAACAAATATCTTGTCTTATTTAAATTCCGCATTTAAGATATTTGTTTGCACACAAACACACACACTTGGTTTGTTTTAGAAGTCAATTATCATTTTCATACCTAATTCAAATAGCATTCTCTAACACGTACAACTATATATTGAAAGTTCATATTTGAACTCTCACTTTTACTTTAAAGATCATTGGTGTTAAACTCTATACTTTACACATAAAGCATGTTTGAACTACTAACTTTTAAGTTAATTCTTATGTTTGAAATCGTGTTTTAAAAGTATTTTGGCATAGCCAATATATTTTATTAAGTAGTCATATTTAACTTAACTACCTATTTTTAAATCATGATTTATCAAAATAAGACATCTTGAAATTTATCATTTTTAGTTACTTGTTTAATCTGTTTCACATTAATATCTTTAATATCTTAACTCGTACCTATTAGTCAAATTCTTAGAGTAAATGTCCCTCGTCGTTGAGTAGTTGTCTTGGTTGATGGTTGTCTCCTCGCTATGGTGTCACTCTCGTAGTTGCAGTTAGGCCGCTTCTTTGAATTGGTTCGGTACTTCTCCCGTTGGCGCATAGACGATGACGTTCACTTCTCGTTCCGAAGGGACTCGTGTAACTATCGAACATATGATCTCCTATCTATTTCTTCATCTCCTTTGAGGTAGGTGCAACGCCCATGAAGTTTCTAATCCTTATTCTGCTGGTTGATCGCGCTCTTCAAGATTCGAGCTTCCTTCGGTGCGTCCTAAGAATATGTCGTCACCTTTCAAAAGAACAATCATTAGTCTACCCACACGAGAAACTCTCTTACATCGCTCACAGCTTAACTCATCCTTGCTAGACTCTTTTAAAAGACTAAGATACTTAACACTTAGACCTACCCATTACAGTGTCACCAACAAGTGTGGCCACGCATATGTTTTCACCTAAGGATTTATACTCTACCTACACAACTCCGCATACATGGACGAGACAAAGGAATGTGTTGCACTCAAAGCTATTGAGACGCATGCAACACTACTGAACAAGGAAAATGTCATTGTCTAGGTGGCATAGTTCGACGCAACAACATTAAAGTTAACCTACCATGTGAGTATATAAATATTACCACACAAATAAATGCAAGTCATAACAAATGCATCAAAATAAACATGCAATACACACAAATAAGTCTTGTTGAAAGGTCAAGTCTTGGTTATAAGTCTTTATAGTCCTAACGCTCTTTTGTTTCACTTAGACTCTAGCACCAATCTAAACTTCCGATTTCCCCTATGCCCCCAGAGCTAACCACTTTGATACCATTATCTATGAAGAACTTTTTTTTTTTTTAAACATAAATTGAGTCATCACAGTGGCACGACTATGTGTCGCTTAGCTAATATACGGAACACATTTCATAACATGTACCTGATAATCAGAGTACATCTACGTAGTGGATAGCACATAATAACATTATCAACATAGCGGAAGATACATCTATAAACAACACTTATTCACAACAAGAGCCATTAATGTGTCTATCTGTTTAAGGCTTCAACATAGCTGTTAAATACATACCAAAAGACTGGCTCATAAATACAAGTGTCACAGGTCCAACCATTACAACTGTCTACCAAAAGGTGAACAACCCATGGTCCAACCATTACAACTGTCACGACGGGCTTCAGTCATAATATCCTAAGCACTATGCTACAGCGTCATCCCTTAGATTCATTGGACCTGCAATCAAAGCATCAAAGTCTGTGCGGTTGTGGGGTTAACCACATCCGTTGTGGGGTTAACCACATCCGTACAGGTGAAAGTATGAATTCACAACCTCAGTAATAAATTACTGAGGCCTCAGTGGTATAAGACTCACAATGGTGTAAACAATGCATACAAATGTACATACACAGAAGATTCAATAATATCATTCTCAAATCGTTATAACCACACACACACGCACATCATCATGTTACTCCTTTACATGCAATTTCATGTATAACTCTACATCATTACATCTTCACATTTACATTCTCAATACATATCTCGTGCAATTCTTAAACGTCAATTTATCAACATGTTACCTTTTCACATTATAGTTCATTACCACATATACTAAGTCATCATCACAGAGTTAACATCAACTTTAACCAAACATGGCAGTTCATAGTCCATAAAGCAACAACTCGCATGGCAATCAACACACAATGCCTATAGGGAGCTCTGGCCCTATATGAATCTTTATATCATATTCATATAAATTATTAGATCATATTATATAATTTACATGATTAGATCATACTTAGTCATTAGTCATACAAAATAAGTGTTGTTGCCTTGTTGATGTAAATGATGAATCCTATGTTTATTACATAATTTACATTATATAATGAAGATACACTATGCCCTATCAGCATATCACCTAAATTCTAAGAGATAGTATCATATAAACGAGCGAGCCGAGTTTTATACGGGTTTGTATAGTTTAATAATCGAGTATATTTTCGTGTCCACGAATAGCTCATTTAATTACCGAGTAGCGCACGAGTTCATGGGTAGCTTTGCTTCGTTTACATCCCGGACGACAACAAGCTCTCTGCTTCTCTATACTCCAGTCTCCCGCTGGCCAATCTTCTATCTGTGATCTTCCTTACTGACCCACCGGTAAACTTCAGGCGATTAAAGGATATGAATGGTGTGGTTTGAAATAAACGAACTCCAATATATGGCAAGCTACAATGGCTTTTAAAATCTTTCTTGGCTTAACTATCTGTCGTAGGATTTATGGGCAACGATTTTATGGGCAACGATGATATTTTTTATACTTATCTCTTCATTCTCATGGAAATCTTCTCGAGAGGAATTATATACGAAAAGAAATTCCGGTGTTTTCACCTCTTCTTGCATTTGGTGCTTTTAGCTTACATGTTGAATTTTTAATGGATGCTGTAAAATTGGGTTTTCACGCCACGTCCGGCTTAAAGGTTTTCTCATTTAGCATTACTTTTTTACTTGAGCATTAGGAAAGGGTAATCTTAGAAGTCACATTTATCTTACAAGTATCTTACAATGCTGACGTATCAATCTCTATCAATATTTGTTAGAAACAAACATATCCTCTATCTTATCAATAAAGGGCTTTTCCTTATTAACCTTTAGACTAGTTCCTGATTTTAGATCTGGGAACTTGACTATTGGTTTTTCTTGCTTAAAAGGCTTATGTTTCTCTTTTGGGAGAGGCTTATTATCGAGCTTATCTTCAATCTTATCCAACTAGTTTCAGTTACCATGATTACATTGAGGCTTGGTACAAAGTTCTTTTGTATCAAAATGAGGATTTTTCCCATTCCTGGTTTATAAATTTTGACAGGAATTTTAAGGGTCCTATCCCCGTCTGGTTTCACAGATGGTGGCAAGTTCATGGACCAGTTCACCAGATCCTCCCTGAAGAGGTCAAAGATGCTGTACGGTATTTCTCTACCGTTAAGAAGTTATCTCCTCAGGAAGAAGACTTGCCTATGACAGTCCACTTCTTTGCTCATTTCAAAGTCTCGTGGATTCTTAAGTGGCAATATGTGTTTATCACCCAGAACTGCGTTGCCCGACAGTTCTCGGTTAAGTGGTGGGATAAGTTCAATTTCTCCCTGGTTCAATCCCGCCTTATGAAGGAGTTCCCTGAAAGACCTCCAGCTATTCAAGACTCTGTAACTCACGTTTCAGAGACTCAAGTTGAGCCTGTCCCTGATATCCCTAAGTCTGAGTCTTCTGTTCTTTCAAAAGAAAAGAAGCCCTCTAAGATTAAGCAAATGGCTCTCCTTATGAAACAGATCTTAGAAGCTGAAGATAATGATGAAGACGAAGAAGCCTCCACTGCAGAATCTTCTTTTCAGCATCATTATAATTTTGACCTCTTTCAAGATGCCCAAGACCCGAATGACGTCACTGATTTGGGTTTGGATTTCTAAGTTGCCTCGTCAGCATAAAAGACAAGTTCTAAGCAGTTCCTTCAACCGTCGGCACAAAATGACAAAAGTAAACAGTACCCGGTCGGCCACCCGACATAGTACTATTCATGAATAGTGACTTTTTCACTGTTCACCATAAGTTTCACCCTGCTTTTGGTGCGAGTTACCTGAAGTAAAAGCAGAAAGAATCTGCTTTCGGTGCACGCCTGACAAGCCTAAGCACGCTGGCATCCCGTGATTCCAGCCCTTGAGTCCTCCTGAAGCCTATTTAAGGAGCAGAAGTCTGAAGTTCAAGGCAGAGCTTATTTCGGAGTTTACTCCTTTGTAATCTCACCTGAACCTCTCATAAGCCAAACACTTGTAATGTTTCATTCTTGTGTTTCTGAGTTTAAGCCTGTATTCGCCAGTTGCATTCTGGCCTAAGTTCATTTGTAAGTTTTACATTCAAAGTTATTTTGAATCTAAGCATTACTTTAAGTTTAATTTCATGATCATTACTGAATACTCTTTTATTTTGTATTCTGATTTTGATGTTGAAATTGTTATGACTATTTATATGTTTTCATATGCTAACCATCACTCCATCCACACCACTATCTCCACTTCTTACTACTAAGCCCCCACTCCCTGCTTCCGCCCCCCCTTTTGGTATCAGAGCCATAAGTGTTGTTGAGTTTGTTCTTGTTATAATCTGAGCATCCGCCCAAGTGGCTGGTTATTAAGCTTGTTCTTATATTGTTTCAAGTTTGTCTGTTACACCACTCTCTGTTAAGATTCTAGGGTGAATAGGAAGGACACTGCCGTCAACGTGCCGTCAGCGCAGTTGAGAGCCGAGAGAAGGGCCAGGTAAGTCGGGAGGACACACGGATAGGACACAGGCGTATGACCTAGGAGACCTAGTTGGAGAACAGAGATGAAGTGTGGTAGAGAGATGTCTCGCGGTAGAGAGACCGGAACAGTAGAAGTCTAAGCCAGGTAACCCTAAACTTGCGACGATGAATAGATTGTTCAGATCTAACTCATCAGTAAGCTCTAGATCCACTCGGATCCCTGAGATTCCAGAGGTAGTCAACGAAGAACACGTTGAATACCACGATGAGGATTCCTTCATTGATGTCAATGATTGGAATATACCTAAGGTCCCCAGTAGAGAAATCTACAGGAAGAAGTGGTCTGCACTTGCGTTCAAGACTGAACAGCATGTTAAGACCGTAGAGCAAGTCTATGCTCTCAATAAGGAACATGAGTTATGCCAGCTTTTTAGCCCAGAAGCCATTAAGCGACATAGAAGAGAAGGCCACAACTTTATCCACATAGGATTAGTTCAGGTCGCCATTAAGCCCCTAACACGGAGAGGTCTTAAAGCCTCTGTTATGTTAGGATTAAGAGATGCCCGTTTCACTGACTGGCAGGATAGTCTCCTCGGAGTCATTGAAGCAACCATGCATGATGGACCAGTCTATTTTGACTGTTTCCCTGATTTCACCGTAAGTCTAAGTGATCCTCACATCCTTAAGGTTTTGACCCTGAGTATTAGAACCCAAGGATATAAGATTCTAGAAGGTGTCCAACCTCTAGCTTTGATTTACAGGATCTACTATAAGTGCACTGGAACTAACATGAATTTCCAGGCAATTAAGAGAAGCCCAAATGATCAAACCATGTTAATCCAAAGTAGCCAGAGTAACGCGAATATTCACGTTCCTCGAACTATTCATTGGACTGACATTGAGTTACCCAAAGAATGGAGTTTGACCAATGAGAGTTTTAAGCCCGATCTTATAAGTCATAATCTAGGAGACCTAGATTATATCCAGCAGTACTTGGATGGTACTGTTAAGATCAGTTTCGACCGAGGTTCTCAGTCGACCCCTAAGCCAAATCTTCTCATAGAAGAAGTTGCAAGATCTAGTGCATCTAGATCTGAAGTGCCAAGGTCTAGATCTTCTAGACAACCTAAGGATAAGACTCCAGCTAGGCAATCGTTTGCTGGTTCTACCTCTACGGAAGAACTAAAGCGACGAGATCTAGAATTGGAAAAAGGAATATAGAAAGCATAAGAAACGGTTTAAAAGATTCAAGAAAAGAAGCTTTGAGCCGAATGATTTCTATAAGAAGGAAAAGAGAAAACCTAAGAAAAGATTTAAACCTAAGAACAACAAAGATGGTTGTTATAAGTGTGGTAAGTCCGGTCACTTTGCAAAGGATTGCAAAGCTAAGGAAACCATTAAGTCTCTAAAAGTCTCTAACGAAGATAAGGAAAACTTAATAAGAATGTTAGAGATAAAAGACACTGAACCCAGTGACTATGAGTCTGAACTAAGTACTAGTTCAAGTGATAACAGCTACCGCTCATGCAGTAGCAATGAGTCCGGTCCAAACATAAGTTTCGGTTGTAATGACACTTGTTGCAAAACAATTGGTGTTATGACCAAAGAAGAAGAGCAAGAAGAATTGGTTCTTGATCTCATAAGTAAAATTGAGAATCCTGAGTTAAAAAAACAATATTTAGAAAAGTTAAGAAAACTTCTAACAAAAAGAGAAGTTAATAAGTCTAAAAGTCTTGATATAAGTTTAAGCAACACGCTTAAAAGATTTGATAAACCAAAGGAACAAATCACAATAAAAGATTTGCAACTTGAAGTTAATCAAATTAAGTCTGAGATTAAAATACTTAAGGAAGAAAATCAAGAGTTAAAACAGGATGTTAATCTCTTGAAAATTGAGCACAAGCTTAAGTCAGCCGGTAGCAGTCCTGATAGCAGCGAAGCCGAGTCCGAACCTAAGCTTGAAAATACGCCTCCACAATTTGAAGAAAATTGTATAAGTCTAATCAACAGAATCCATATTAGGAAATGGTATTCCAAGGTTAGAATTAAGATTCATGATTTTGAGTTATCTGTAGTTGTATTAATTGATACAGGTGCAGATCTGAACTGTATACAAGAAGGACTTGTTCCTACGAAGTATTACAGTAAGTCAAAAGAGAATTTGCGTTCTGCTAATGGCAGCAAGATGCAAATTACTTTTGAGATAAGCAAAGCCCATGTGTGTCAAGACAATGTTTGCTTCAAAACATCATTTGTCTTGGTTAAGAATATGACTGACAAAGTCATATTAGGTTTACCTTTCATTACTCTGTTGTATCCCTTTACAACAGACCAGGATGGTTTAATTACCTATCCTATGGATGAAAAGGTTAAGTTTAAGTTTCTGGCTAAACCAGAATTGAGTCAATTGAATGCCTTCAAAAGCAATTCAATTTCTAAGTCTGTTAACCTAATCAAGTCTAAGACCCAACAGATAGGGTTCTTACAGGAGGAGATTAAGGTTAAAAGAATTGAAGAACAACTGAGCCAAAAGACCCTTCAGCAAAGAATCCAACTCTTTGAAGATAGGATCAAAAGTGAAGTCTGTTCTGATGTCCCTACTGCCTTTTGGCATAGAAAAAAACACACTGTAAGCCTTCCTTATATTCCACTCGTATAGTTTATCAGCAGAAACTGCAAATTGACTTTGGAAGTTTCTTTCCTCAAACTGGATATCCGGAGGGGTAGGTCTGGGATACCAATTCTTAGTGAAACTTGTTGGTGAAAACTTAGGCTGACTTAAGCTTGTGCTCAATTTTCAAGAGATTAACATCCTGTTTTAACTCTTGATTTTCTTCCTTAAGTATTTTAATCTCAGACTTAATTTGATTAACTTCAAGTTGAAAATCTTTTATTGTGATTTGTTCCTTTGGTTTATCAAATCTTTTAAGCGTGTTGCTTAAACTTATATCAAGACTTTTAGACTTATTAACTTCTCTTTTTGTTAGAAGTTTTCTTAACTTTTCTAAATATTGTCTTTTTAACTCAGGATTCTCAATTTTACTTATGAGATCAAGAAGCAATTCTTCTTGCTCTTCTTCTTTGGTCATAACACCAATTGTTTTGCAACAAGTGTCATTACAACCGAAACTTATGTTTGGACCGGACTCATTGCTACTGCATGAGCGGTAGCTGTTATCACTTGAACTAGTACTTAGTTCAGACTCATAAGCTCGATAATAAGCCTCTCCCAAAAGAGAAACATAAGCCTTTTAAGCAAGAAAAACCAATAGTCAAGTTCCCAGATCTAAAATCAGGAACTAGTCTAAAGGTTAATAAGGAAAAGCCCTTTATTGATAAGATAGATGATATGCTTAAGGATTTGGTTAAACCCAAACAAGAACAGCCCAGTAGTTCCAATACTCTGTCTGTTACTAAGATTGCTGAGTCTTCTGAGAATTCATCTGAAACAGAATCCTCTTCGGAGTCTGAATCTGATGAAAACGTCAGAAAAGTTGAGAAAGCCTTTTTAGCCTTAGAACTGAATAGGATCCATAAGCCTAAGTTTTCACCAACAAGTTTCACTAAGAATTGGTATCCCAGACCTACCCCTCCGGATATCCAGTTTGAGGAAAGAAACTTTGACCCTGAGTATTAGAACCCAAGGATATAAGATTCTAGAAGGTGTCCAACCTCTAGCTTTGATTTACAGGATCTACTATAATGAATTCTCAGAAGACTCAGCAATCTTAGTAACAGACAGAGTATTGGAACTACTGGGCTGTTCTTGTTTGGGTTTAACCAAATCCTTAAGCATATCCTCTATCTTATCAATAAAGGGCTTTTCCTTATTAACCTTTAGACTATATATATATATATATATATGGAGAGTTTTTGTGAGCTCCTTGTTAACATTGTGGGATAACGTTACCAATTTTTCTTGTTCTTTTTTCGGATAAAGTTACAGCTTGTGGATCAGGATTTGAGTTTTACTATCGACTTGGAAAAAGAGAGAAAAAGATGGTCATGACGTGGACTGATCAAGTAGGGGAATTGTGTTTCGCAGCCATCAAGACTGACTAAAGTATGGCTTCTTATTATTCTCAATCCAAATCGCATGATTAGCATCCCTCAGGCTGAGATACACCTGTTCCAAATATTTGCTGCTGTAGCTTGTGATTATCTGTGGTTCATCAGGAATAAAGCTCATCATGATGGTCTTATCCCGAATGCTCTTATTATCTCATCTACCATCAACAAGACTGTACTGGAGCATCACTCTGCTTGGAAGAAAAAATTGGCTCCCATTCCTGAAGTATGGCGATCTCTTCCTCCTCCCTACTTGAAGATTAATTATGACACAGCAATTAGAGATACTTTCTCGGCGCAATCTGCAGTTTGCAGGGACTCTTCAGGCTCCATTCTTCGATGTATCTCCCTCATCAGTTTCCCATGTACTGCTATTTATGGAGAGGCTCTTGCAGCTCTCTTGGCCGCTCGTTTAGCAGTCTCTATGGGCTTACCTTCTTGTATCTTAGAAGGTGATTCGCTTCTAGTCACTCTGACACTCCAACGTCCTGATATCACTCAAGATTGGCGAATTGCTTCCACCATCTCCACAATCCATTCCATCATCCCACCAACATCTAGCTGGAAGGCTAGGAAAGTCAACCGAAGTGCAAACTTCTGTGCCCACTATGTGGCAAATTGGGCCGCAACTAGAAACCATTCTGGCTGCATTCCCACCCCTTTATCCGGATCTCTTTTCTCTTTTTCTGGTTCTCTTCCTCCCTGTTTTGGAAGAGACTCATCTTCTTTCTTTGTTCCTTAGTTTTTTTGTTTTCAATGTAATTAAAAAAAAAAAAAAAAAAAAAAAAAAAAAAAAAAAAAGATGGGAAAGACCAATAGAAAACAAGAAAGAAAAAAAAAAAAAAAAAAAAAGGGGGGGGGGGAAAGAATGAATCCTACAGAGTACGTTGCTTGGTTCTGTTTCTTTTCAAATGTTTTAAATCAATGTTTCGTTTAATTATGAGGTAAATTGGTTTATGTTGCCTTTGTTTGCAAACATCTTCTCTTAGTCTTCATGTGGGACAAAGAGGACTAGCTTCCTTTTTCTTTTCTTTTTTTTTCTTTTCTTTTCGTTTTTTCTTTACACACACACACACACACACATATATATATATATATATATAGCACTCGTCCTTGTTCATGTGGGACAAATAGTCACTATTTTTTGTATCCCTTTAAAGTAATTGTTGGATCAAAATCAAATAGTAATCTATTATGAATTCAATAGTTATTTTGAAAATCATATCAATTTTAAGAAGTTTTAAGAAAATACAAGAAAAACATGAGTCTTACGTTTAGCATTACTCATTTTCATTGCTACGTAAAGAAATAGTTAACATTTTTATTTGAAAGTTATTTGGTTTCTTTCTGTTAAATTACTACTTATTCTAAAAGGATAAGCTGATATATATAGAAAGAGATGAATTTAATTATTTATTTTATATTCTAACACATACTCCCTCCACGTGTTAGCTTAAACTCTCATTTAATTAGTAAGGTCAAACACGTGAAATATTTAATTAAAATGAGAGGTAAATGATCGAGTCAAGGTTTGAACTCACCACCTTTAATTCTAATACCATATTAAATCATTATTTATCCTAACCGTATAAGCCAATAAAAGAAAAAAAAAATCTAATAACTTATTTTATATTCTAACACCTTCCAAGTCATGAACCAATACATATCATTTCACCCTAAAAGTTGACGATCAAGATTGCTTTTTAAAGGTCTCGTCGAAAAACCCAAAATAATTCTTTATTTTGGCCACTAAAAGTTGAAGAGAGACGCGTTAAAAAATGTCAGATATGTCTTTAAATCTTTTGATTGCATGGATTTAATTAAAGGGATATACGAAAGAAATTCAGAATGCCTTAAATAGGGGAAACTCAAGTTACTCAACAATATGGAATGTCAAACATACAAATATATGAATTCGTGCATATATATATATATATATATTACATGAACAGTTTTTTTTTTTTTTTTTAAAAAAAATAAATAAATAAATAAAAGGTTAAGAATGAGAGACTAAATACTATAGCTATTCTAACTTGACCCGACCATAATAGTACTTGCTTGTTGGGAGCGGTACAGGAGAGGTCTAAACAATAGGAGCTGGAATTGCAAGCGCTCCCACAAGTCTGAGAGAGCTATAGTCTGGCCTAGACCCATAAAGAATCGGTGAGACCTAAAGCAACTAATACTAATAAGATTGATAATTCCCACTTCACCACCACCGCCACTGATTGTACAGCTTAACAGTACGTTGGTTCTTCAAATTAATACTTATATCCGCAATTTACAATTATTATGCGACATAAAAACTTCTGTAATCATGCCTTTTCTTCCACAAAGGTAAATCTGAGAAAACTTGTAAAATGAAAAAGTTTTGGACATAGTTCTGCCGCATACTCTGTGTCTCGCGCTCACTCATATTATGTTCTTCAATTTGTTGAAGATGCTCCCACATTACCTTCGCTTTCATTTCGTCATTTGAGACAACATTGGAACAGCAACGCTGTCCTCAAGCATGCCCACCACTGAACACATGGTAGGCCTAACTGCTGCAAAAGCATTAGTGCATAGAATACCCACATTGATCATCACCATAACCTCTTCTTTCTTGTAGTTTGAGCCCAACCAAAAATGTTTCTTACCGTAGTATAAAATCCTCTAGATGTCATGGTTGCCTACCCTCAACCGCAAATTAGGGGCAATCGAGACTCACTCATCAGACTTTCAAGGGCAAAGGATTCATGCAGAGCTGGGATGTCTGGAAAGTTTTCTGCCACATGCATTTTCAGCATTTCAGGATTTTAGGTTTAGATTAGATGAAAATGGGGAAGAAGATGATGACAATCACGATGTCCCTTTACTAAATGCACCGTTTAAAGAACTTTTGATGTTGGATTGTTTGTGGACCACCGACTTAGCTTCTTTCATTTAACGCATAAGTAGGCTTAGGAAAAAAAAAAAAAAAAAAAAAAAAAAAACCTAAAGTATATATAGGTTGCGCTGGCTTTAAAAACAAAAGCAAATGGTATATATGACCTCAATCTAGAAGGAAAAGCTGAGCAAGAGATAAAGGTCATTGAGAATGAAAAGCAAAATTGCAAGTTATGAATTGCGATTTAGACTTGTTTTAAATTCTGAAGTTGTTCTTTCAGTTTACCATTTTTTATTTATTCAAGCCTCCAACAATTCAAATCAATTACTTTTTGAAAATTTCCCTTAAAAAAATTCAAGTATGTGATCAAACTTTAATATTGATTAAGCTTTTATATTTACATTTCTCAATTAAATTAATTTTTTATGAGTATATATATAGTTTTTGTTAAATATTTTAATTGTATGAAATATATAATTGTAGTTACCTGAAATTATGAAAAACAATAATGATTCTAATATGCTCCAATCAAATTCTAAAAGAGCTTGTTCAAAGGTAGATTTAACAAATATACCAACATTTCTTTTCTTAAGATTTTTTATTTATTTCTATTTAATACCATCCTAGTGATAGAGACTTAATTCGATTGGTATATCTACAGAAAAGATCTTGTCAACCAATTAGGAAGACTCGTCAAAGATAATTGAATAAGGCAACAAGCTAGGCATGACAGAATAAATTACATGTTACATTTATATGATTTAAACAATAATTAAATTTTGTTGAATTTTGTTAGTTATATTTTTTAATATTTTTAATAAATTTTTGTTTAACTTTAGTTTTTTTTTTTTTTTTTTTTAACTCATGAATATATATAAAATAAAAATAAAAATAAAAATAAAAAAATTCTTGACCCCCTTGAACCAAAATCTTGGCTCCGCCACTGTCCATTAGGTAAACTTTGAACTTTAAGTCCATTTTTCCCAATGATTATACACTAACCTTATTATTTATCAAGCATTTTGTGAATTTCTAGCATGTTATGTTAAGTTTAGAGGCGAAAATGCGGACGGATAATAATTGCTCGCATCCGCTATCCACATATACAAATGCAGATACGGTTAGCAAAAATACTATCCGCATTTGCGGATGCTGATTACGGGTATATGGATGCGGTTAATAATCGCATTAACCGCATCCGCATTCCATTTATATATGTATTTAATTAAATTCACTAAAACAACGTCATTTGTAATGTTGAATTTCACTGCTAGGAAACTCTTTTGATTTGTTCTGATTTAATTGCCCTATATGTTATTCCTTTATTATTATTATTTTTTCCTTTTCACCAATTATAGATAGATGATGCAAGAAGCTAAATAATGTATGAGATGGAAATTTCCTAGCAAAATGATTAGTAACTGTGATCTGAATAACAATATTCAACTATAGATAATGCCTTTTTGAATTTACTAGAAACAAGAATTACAACTTCAAGGTCCAAAACGATTGTTATGTCATATGTGGATGGCAGATAATGACCTCATTTAATAACCACAATAAACATGCCGATGCAGATAGCAATCACATGATGCAGATGTAGATACCTAAAAGTAATAACCGCATTATGCAAATGCCGATATTGTTAATAACCTCATCCACATCCGCATTTTCACCCTAGTTAGGTTTATGATTTATCACATGGGATTATTTTCCAAAAAATCATGAACTCTCCCTTGTTTTTCATGTTTTATTATGTTTTTATAGAGTTATTATAAGATTTAGTTAAGCTAGAAGGTGGTCTCAGTTGAAGTTTTGAGTTTCATGCATTATGGTACCCATCGAGCGTTCACTGTTTTAAATGAACATTTGACCATTGTTGGTCGAATGCTCAACCTAAAACCGAACATCCAATAGAGACCAAAAATGGATTATTAACATTTTAGTGATACATTAAAGTACCTAGAGCATTATTAGGGTTTTTATGTGCATGGATTAAAACTTGAAATGTATTATGTTTAATATTAGGGTATATTTCGTAGTAGTGGAGAGTTCAAGATGTCCGTGTTTGTGGATGAGCGATTGGGGTAAGTAAATGCTTACGGAACTGATCTTACTTTAACGTGCGATATGTCAGAGGACTGAGCAAGCTTTACTTTTCAAAATAATATGTCCTTAGCCTATTGCTTTTATAACATGTTTAGACTACTTCAAATGGATAAATGATTACATATTTTTTTTTTTTTTTTAAGTATATGATGGTATGCGGCAATATCCGAGGAGGCAATATCCGAGGAACCAGTATTGTACTAGAGGTCCCTTTGGACAGCGCCAACCCTACCAAGAAGGGGTTAAAGGCTTGGATGGACCATATAGAGGAAAACTATGATTAAACGTTTATATCTATATATAGCATGATTTTTCTGCATTAAAATATTAGTGATTTTATCGAGAATATGTTACTTCTCTTCAAACAAAATCTAAATTTTTAGATGACATATTAACGGAAACAACACATATAATTTTATGAAAAAACCCATGTCTAATAAAGTAAGCGTAAAGGGCAGTCACTTAAAGCTCATTGTATAAACCGGTTCTGTAATAATTTACTTACCAAGTCGTGGACTAACGCAGTTACTTCTCGTCCACTGTAAAACACCTCGATTTTTTGCAAATTAACAAGTTGCCAGACGGTAGAATGAGAAATTCACTGGGATAAAGATGCCAAGTGAATGTCTCGCATTGTGTGAGATTAGTAATTAGTTATCTGTTATTGTCATATAATTGTTTATTTGGAGGCTATGATTGTATAATTGATGATGCATATTCTGTTTAAAGATTTATTATTAGAAATTTCATATTATTTAATTTCGCTTTCCGCTATAATATATTTTGATAATTAGTGTAGCGTGATGAATACAACTAATTACCAATTAATTGATCTTATCACATTAGAAGTAACACTCCATGTTAAATAAATATAATTATTTAATTTTGGGGGCGTTACAACCATACCCTTAGTTTCCCAATTTCAATTCAGTGGTTAGGCCATTTCTAAGCACAAGTCACACCCATCTTAAACCAAACCATCTTCTTAGACATCAGCCAAACAGTCTTCTCTCAAATCCCAATTTTTACAACTTGCTTTGAATAGAAACCTGATCCTCAAACCTGGCAGGAAGCCACCAATTCCATTCATTAAGTTGAATTCCTTTCAATTAAACTTTCAATTAATAGCTAACATTTTTATTTCAGAGTTATTTGGTTTCCTTCCAAGTGAACTAAATACGTATCATATCACCCTACAAGTTGATGATGAAGATTGATTTTTAAAGGTGTCGTAAATCTTTATATTGCCCGCTAAAAGTATAAGGGAGACGTGTAACAACAGGCCATATATGTCTTCAAATCATTTGTTCACATGGACTCATAGGGATATACGAAATAAAATCAGAATGCGTTAAGTGAGGAAAGTTGGGAAACTCAACAATATGGAATGTCAAACAAATAAATTGGATATGAATTCATATATATATATATATATATGCACAAATCAGCAGCTTAACAGTTCATGGTTCTTCAAATACTTATATTCCCAATTTACAATTATTATGAGTGTATATATATATATATATATGCACAAATCAGCAGCTTAACAGTTCATGGTTCTTCAAATACTTATATTCCCAATTTACAATTATTATGAGTGTGTGGGGCATTGCGATTTCGCAGATTAAAATTATAAATCAAATAATATAAAATGCATCATTTGGGACTGCGTTTTTCAAATATTACCATTTGAGAACATAAAAAAACCTACGTTTTCAAATCGCAAGTTAGATTATGCATTTTAAAAAAAATGCGTGACTTTAAATGATAAACTTCAATTTTACCACATGCTTAATTGCGTTTTTGAAAATAACGTTTTCACGTCGCATCTATTAAAAACTCACGTTTTAAAATCGCAAACTTAAATGGACATGCCACAAAATAATAATAAAAAGTAATTACATTTTAGGGTTAAATACCTTATACACTCCTGGGGTTTAAAAACTTTAGTTTTTGCTCTCTCAGTTGTCATTTTTATCATAGGAGGTACCTGTGCTATTGGAAAAGACGGAAATGGTACCTCCGTTCATTCTTCCGTCCAAAACTAACGTCCCACCATACCATCCTCCACGAGTCAGCATACATGTGCGACACATGTCCCCAGAGCCATGTCAATGCTGACGTGGCTAGTATATATATATATTACCACATGGGGTGGCTGGCTACCCCCATGTTGGCCAAGGGGTGGCTCAAGGCCAGTTTTGGACCACCCCCATGAGTTGGCCTGGGGGCAGGTCGGCCACCCTCAAGGGCCAAAACCTATTTTTTTTTTTTTTTTCATTTTTTTCCACTTTTTCCCTTTGGAGTGGCCGAACCACCCCCAAGGCCCACGAGGTTGGTTCGACCACCCCTAGACCGACCGATATGGGGGTGACTGAACCACTCCCGCGGCCCATTAGGTGGTCGAACCACCCCCAGGCCAAATGGGATGGTTTCGGCCACCTTGATTTTGGCCCCTAGGGGTGGTTCAGCTACTCCTAAAACTGGCCTTGGGACAGCCACCCCCATGTACGTGGCCCAAAGGGATGGGTCCCTAGAATTTTTTTTTTTTTTTTTTTTTTTTTTTTTTTTTTTTTTTTTTTTTTTAAGTCCTTAAAATATATATATATATATAGAGAGAGAGAGAGAGAGAGAGAGAGAGTAGCCACGTCAGCGCTGACATGGCTCTAAGGACAGGTGTCGCACAGGTATGCCGACACGTGTAGGATGACATGGTGGGACGTTAGTTTTGAACGGAAAAATTAACGGAGGTACAATTTCCGTCTTTTCCCATAGCACAAAAACCTCTTATGATAAAAATGAAAACTGAGAGAGTAAAAAATAAAGTTTTTAAACCACAAGAGACAATTAGGTATTTAACCCTACATTTTACCTCCATGAACTATCAACCATTATAAATATACCCCCATAAACTGACATTCTCACCAGAAGAGAGCATTAAACTACCATTTACGTACCAAAACCTCATTCCATTAGGGAATCTCGTTAAATTAAATGGAATATTCTATTTATAGAAAAATTTCCTTTACAGACCGAAATACCCTCAAACAATAATTTAATAAAAAAATTATCAAACCTAATATACATATATATAATATCAAACCTTGAGGTGGCTCCAGCCACCTCAGGGGTGGCACGAAGGGCACCCCAGGCCTACGGGGTGGCCACACGACCACCCTTGATGCAACTCGGTGGTGGCTTGCTGGCCTCAACCTTTCTTTCCCTTTCTTTTTTTCTTTTTTTTTTTTTTTTCCTTTATTTGTTTATGGAAAAAATATAATTTAGGCCCCCTAAACTACCATCATTTCTCCGGATAGTCCCACAAACTATCAAGGCTTGCACTCTAGCCCCCAAACTACCAAAACCTTTGAAAAAGACCCATTTTGGCGAAATATCTCCATAATACCCCTACCATGTGTCATTTTTCAATTAAAAAAATGATAAAAAAAAAAAAAAAAAAAAATCAAACCAAATTAGAAAAAAATTAATTTTTTTTTATTATTATTTTTTTAAAAAAAAAAAAATTGAGCTTGTTCGTTGATGTTCATATCCATTTTCCTCTCTGTGATTTTTTGGCAATCAAAACATCGGCCAATAACTGCCTGGGGCTAAAGGATCACAAGTTTTCTCTCAGGTGGAGGATATTTTCCAGAGTGAGGCGAGCTTGACCTCGGCCGAGATCAACGAATCGAAACTCGCCAAGCCGGGCTATAAAATCGGTCATCACGGCGTTGCAAGCGGACGGTGATTGAAGGAGTGTCGGGACGATTGGGTCGCGGTTGAAAAATAACGTCACCCCAAACACCCATCTTTTTTAAAAAAATAAAAAATATAAATATAAATATGAAATAAAATTTTAATTTATTTTTTTTAAAAAAAAAATTTTAATGTTTTTTAATTAGTTTTTAATTTTTTTAATTGAGAAATAACACGTGGCATGGGTATTATATGGATATTTCCCCAAAAGTAGTCTTTTTCAAAGGTTTTGGTAATTTTGGGAGTCAGAGTGCAAGCTTTAGTAGTTTGGGGGGTTAAATTGTATTTATTTTCATTTATTTAATTTTAAGGGTATTATATGTTTATTTGTATTTTAAGTTGGGGTATTTGACCCTTTTAACGAAGTTGACTGACAGAATGGGGGTTTGGTATGTAAATGATAATTCAATGCTCTCTTATTGTGAGAGTGAAAGTTCATAGGGGCATATTGACAATGGCTGACAGTTCATGGGTGAAAAGGTAATTAGCTTTAATAATAATAATAATAATAATAATAATAATAATGCCTTGTCTTTCACAAAGGTAATCCGAGAGAACTAGTAAATTAAAAATGAAAAACATACCATAAACCATTGCAAGTTAAGATTTATAATATTGACGACCAAATTGAGAGATGGAGCTCCTTCAACTTCTCAAAGCTCTTTTCCCCGAGTAATCAGAATCCAAATTGATTGGATATAGATCAGCGGCAGAGGTAGAAGAAGCAATCCTTTGGCCATTCGTTGAGATACTCTCTGTCTGGTTTCCACTCCTATTCTGTTGTACAATTCGTTGAAAATGCTCCCACAATTCCTCTTTCATTTCATTATTTGAGACACTTGGACCTAAAACCAACATTGGAACAACAATTTTGCCCTCAAGCATGCTCACCACCGAAGGCATGATAGGCCTAACTGCAGCAGAAGTATTGGCACATCGGAGATCCACATTGATCATCACCATGACCACTTCTTGGCATGAGTTATTGGCAATGAATAATGGCATGACAAACAATGATAAATATTGACTTTTCTAAGTTATTTGCTGAGTAACCGGGCCTCTTGCTACCAAGCAATGAGTTTTCGAGTCAAAAGGTGAACGGTTTGGATTGGTTAATGACATGGTTAGTTTAGCTTTTTAGCCTTTTTAGCTCGAGTTAGTAAGCTTTAAGGGTACTTTACACTTAGTGCTCTAAAGCCATCTGGGTTGGAAGTCATTGGCCTAACACTCGATATATGGGCTAATTAGAAAGCTTAAGGGAGCTAAGCATTGCACAACTTGTGTTTAAAAAAAAAAATTTGAAAAAGAGTAATAATAATAATAATAAAACAAAACAAAACAAAAGGAAGTCATCATGTCTGATGTGATATTGCCTTGGTCATTTATTTGACGGAGATTCCATTGAATTTTGAGATAATGATATCTGCATATTAGGATCGAGTTGAAACATTGGATTATGTGATAATTCATTTTACACTAGTTAATCTTGTAAAGTCTATACTAGCCAGCTGTGAGTGATTAGACTTTGAATTATTTTAGACATCTTGAAAATGGAGTTTGTCAATTTAAGCTTATTAATGAATGAAAAACATTGTTAATGTGATTCATTATTCTTTTTGATAACATATTTGTGACATAAATGTTTCTGGGTAGCATTTATATTAAACCCTCACGAGATTTTACTCGTCCTCTAGAGATGCCTAGGGGTTTAAAAGGCTTGTTGCATACGCTAAATACATTCATACATCCCACGAAAGACGAAAGTAGGTAATTATTTTATTTTCAGTTTTGTATTACTAAGGGATTAGCAATATGTAAGTTTCAGGGTGTGATAAACGCTGAATTTTACACATTTAAGCCCCTTAATTTGCATACGTTAATACTTTAGCCTTGTTTCAATTTGATTTTTTGTAGTGTTTTACATGCTTTCAGGTTTTGCAAGAGAAGTGTAACAAAACCCATCATTTTTGTACCGTTAAAGATAAATTGAGTATTTGGCTAAGTCATGTTGTCACTAGCAAAGGGTGAAAATGAGCCTCACTAAATTCTCAGAATTGCCTGTACAGACAGTCATCTTTGCGGACTAAACTATATTTTTGGAAAGATCCATATGTCTATTTTCTAGAGAATTTTACGGCTCGTAAAAATAATTTTTCTAGACAATGCAATGACAATTTTAGTAAACAAAGGTCAGGTTGTGCGTGATGTCAACGTGACAGACTTGAATGAGGTATTAAATTCCGATTTGTTGGGGATTTGCACCGCTTGAAAAGGAAGTTGAGTGCCTAAATAAGTCTAGGGAAAAATCAGAAAACAAAAATAGGCACACATTCAATTGATAGGGTTTTGTTGAGGGCTCTATAAATACATGTTTAAAAGACTTAAAAGGAGGCACTTTTTTTTTTTCTTTCTAAATTTTCTTCTAAGGTGGCCGTCTTCACGCATGTCATCTCTTGTTTTCTAAGGATTATCATCATAGAGGAGTTGTCTTTTATTTCTTTTATCTATTGTTTTGTGATGTTGATACTTTTCATTAGAATTATGTGTAACTAAATATTTTAGTTAGGGCTCAATTGAAGGCCAAGTCATGTTTTCTTAAGGATTTCAATTTGCTTTGTTACAAATTATTTTTGTGATGCTTAACTGATTACTTTCAAGTTTTATTTCATTCTTCGTATGGCTTATGTGTTATGCTTAATCATCATATACATATGTTATATAGAGATTGTTATTTATGGAAATTTAGATGAGCGAGTCTTGTGCCTACATTAAGTGACGAAGGAACCAATTATCGGTTCTTGGGATTAATCAACATGAAAAACCAGAATAGATACCATGTTCAAGGTTTCGTGTGTTTGTTTTCATTGTTTTATACTTTCTTGAATTGAAACTTAATAGATGCCATGCTAAATACTTTGAGAATGAAAAGAGTTAGAGACACCCATGCCTAACTTGTTGCTTAAGAAAATCAATAGCTTAAGAAGTAGATACCATGTCCTTAAGTTGACAAACATTAAGCATCTAAATCTAATTTGTAACATTTTGCGAGTTATTTGTTTGAAAAAAAAATAATTAGCGGTGAATATCGAAGCCTTAACTTATTTTCTCATTATTTAAATTCTAGTTTCAAATATCTTTTACGATTTTATTTCACTAGTGCAATCTTGAATGTTTATTCAAATTTGTTAATTGTTTTGTTTCATTTAGATAGAAGCTTTAGGAAATTATCTTTAAACACAATTAATCCAATCCTCGTAGGAATGATCTCGTATTTGTTAGTAATACTATTTGTTTGATCATGTGCATTTACGAGTTAAAACGTACATTTAGAAACTTATTACAGAGGTTGATATTTGTATAACACATGCTATGTCATTCGAGTCATTCACAAACTCACGATTTCATTGCTTTGATTTGGAAGGAATTAAGTTGTTTCATTACAATTATGGTGCCATCTGACAGAAGGCCCTACATTTGGGAAACATAAACTTTTGTCATATATGAATAAGGAAACACTTCAAAAAGAAAGAACTACAATAAGAAACTTGCAATGAAAAATATTTACTTTGCAAATAGCTTATAAACATAACCAAAACCAACTTCCCTAGTTTTATTCGTAGCATCAAAGTTGTTTGTTGCAGCTTTGATTTTTCTTAAGGTGGATGTACCAGTTTGCAAGTTCAAACTAAGGAAGATACCAAGTCAGATATAGAAGCATGTCAAAGAAATTTATAAAATTCTTAACATTCCTCGTAGTTTAAGACATTTTAAAAAGTACTATAACTAAATAGATGACGAGTAAGTTAGCTGTTTCCACTCGAAAAAATTAGGGGTTGACAAATAGTTTGATATATATACCTTCTATATATATATATAAGGAATTTATTTCATCCTACAAGTGTACATGCAAAGTGCTCAATGGAGAAAAAAATAAAAACTAAAGAATCCAAAGAACATATCAGAAATAAATATTTATCTATATAATAACAATATTAATTGCCTTGCAAATACCTTGTTCCATCTTATCTTTCAGTCCCAGACGACATTTCCACTAGAGGATACCAATTGCAAATAGAACAAAAGCTCCAGCAACGACAATCCCGACCATTGATTGCTGAGATATACCAATTCCATTTTCTAATGGCGGCATGAAATCTGTTTGAAGAAAAAAAACATAAGAGTTACAATGAAAATAAACAACAAAAAGGATTTCATTCTCTTATTCATCAATATGATTTTTGAATATGATTTCGTGAACTAGTACACATCAAACTTAAAAAATATAAAATATAATGATAAAATGTGGATAAAAAAGACAAATACATCGATCTAGGATACCATAAAGAAATTAAAAGGTTCAAATCAAATACTTTAAGGAAATTAATGAAATATAATTAGCATCATGCTTTCTTAAATGTTCCCAAATAAATAGAGATAAATTTACATGCTAAGATATGAGCAAGTATGAGAATGGTTCACTGTCAAACCATTGAAAGTTAACGCAAACTCATAAAACTTAAAACCTACCAGGATCAACCGCATAAATAGCTGAAATAAGAGGACCATAGTTTCCTTTTCTTGGGATATCAGTTGTCCCCTTCCCAGCCCAGTACAAACGGATCTCCAAGGTATTATTAGTCACGGCAGCGGTAAAATTTTTAATAAATGCCTTACCAACTCCACCAGCCTCTTTTGCAATGTTGAAATCCTTCGATACCAGCTTTCCCTACAATATTATAATCCATTTATGTCATGCTAACAACAACTACTTGAGTAACTGAAAATTGGTTGATGAAAGTGGAAGTATATTGTAATAATTACCTGAATGTAAATATCAAATATACGCCTTCCCAAGCTTATATATGTTTTGTCATCAGTGAACACTATCTCCGCAAAATGGAGGTTTACTGTGTAATTTCCATTTCTCATACAAAAAGCATAATAAGTAAGAGAGAGAGGAGAAAGGCGTGCATTCGTGTACAGTTGAGGGCTGGTCATAGAGAGCCTGGATGAATTTTGCACAGTATAAATGTCAGTCTCAACATTATTATCCAAGAAGTGACCAGTGCTGCTAAATGCCCAGTATTGTGGACTCGGCTTGTAGAATTTTGAAGGTCCACCTGGTTCTGTATCAGCATCATATGTAGTTCCATTAATGGTTACTTCTTCTCCGCCGCAATTTATATGAAGCTGGTATAATTCTGGGATAAAAGCAACAACAGATTAGTAACAACTAAACAGGTAGACGTTATAGAATTCATATTCATCAAAAAAGAAAAGAAAGAATATCTATTCAATACTTTCAATTGAGTGAGGAGTGGGGAGAGGAAAGGATGAGTTGGTACACTATATTGAATATAGCAATCTTGACGAGATATATGGCATTTCAACTTACTTTGATCAGGACAACCAAAGCTTCCCAAACACGAATCCAGGCCACTGTTGGAACAATTAAGGTCCAAAACAAGTTATTGTTAATATCAAAAGTGGATTTGAGTTTACTCATATCAAGGTATTGCACAAGAAAGTTAATATCAGAATATTCTGCCATGCATATTTTTGATAGATGAAGTTGATACTTACGAGTTATTGCCAATCAAAGAGTTTGCAAACAAGTTCCTGCAGAAAATAACAGAGAAAAGTTTAGTGAGTACGCCCATGAGTGCTTGCATTCAGACAAACATGCTTAATTAGAAGAAAGTCTTACAGATTAGGTTGACAACTTGATCCTCCAACCGTAAATTTGTTATATGAAAGATCACTGCACTCAAAAGAAGCAAACATGATTCATTATCTTCCATAATGTAGCAGGACCAGAAAAATTTAATATACAAGATAGTACATTATATACTTGGAAGAGACGATAATATTCAGATTTAATTGTTTTCATACTTCATTCTATACAATCCAAGAGATTACACTTTAAACTGAACTTAAGTAGAAAAACGACAAGCTCTTTTCACCACTCATAAGGGGATTAGCTGCTAATCAATCATCATAAGCTAAGCAAATATGTTACTAACATTCCCATAAACAAATACCAGAATAGTGGATGCCAATGAAAATCCGTATTCTTTGGATCCTGTTTTTGAAGTTGGGATGCCATTTTGACATATTTAGAAAAAGCCTCTGGAAGTAAAATCTAGGAGAGTAGAAACAAGTGGGTTAACTTTTAGGAGTAGAAATTCATGGACATGATTAAAACTTGTAAGAAATAAATTTCCTTTATCTGATATTCTTTCAGTCCTTCATTTTCATAATTAATTAAATGGACATGATTAAAACTTGTAAGAAAGAAATTCACATTTTGACATTCAGACCAATCAAATGGACGAAGTGCTAGCAAAGGATGCAAGTAACTACATATTACTGAGGTCATACACAGATACATTTTGTTCAGATACGAGCACAATTATCATTATTAATGAAATACCACGTAATGATTACGATAAAAAAAAAAATACGTCAAAATGTCTGGTTAACAAATTGAATATATAGAATTTGGACAAGAAGCTTACATGCTGGCGTCTTTGGTCAGCATCTCAACAGGTCCAGTTAGCAAGTTGCCAGTTAAATACCTAAACAAAATCAATATGAACAATTTAGTATCATTAAGTAGTTTGTGCATTACAAATCAGATCTTGTTAAAACTCATCCAATGGCTAAATGATTAAATGAATATATATGCCTTGGATGATTTCATATTAACAATGATAAATTAAATGGAATGGAGTGTCAAGTTAGCTACATCATTCCTTTGAAAGAGGAACAACTTTAACTAGCAAGTAAATTTGAAAAATCCTTCTATTGAAGTCAACATTCAGTATTTAACTAAAGGAAACCTATAATTTCAATGACATGAAAGGACTTACATTTTCTTTTTTAGCCTTTAGCATTAACCCGACTGGGTATGCATTTAAGAGAATAATACATTTTCAGCTCTCAATTACCCATATGGATGATATATACATCCAATGAAAATATGTACTTCAAACTTTTTACAGAACCCTTATAACTAAAAAGCTTGACTTGTTGTATTTAAGCCACATTAGTGTCACGTTATATTTTACAAGCCATTCACTTACTTCACCATAGATAATTCTTTTTGGGGCCCAAAGTTTGTTTGAGTTTAACTTTGATGCCGAAAGAATAAATTATTTTTTTCCTGATTTTATACTTGAGGTCGTTTAAGGCCAAAATCTAGGAGTCATCTAGTTAATCGAATTGGAGATTGCCTAATAGATCAGGCCATTAAACTTTTCCTTCTTCATCCCCAGTAATGTGGTAATGATCACACTGTCTCTCATCTATACAAAAATGGTTCTGTAATTTGAAAATATACATATAATTTAAAATGCATACATGTAATTTGAAATTTGTAGATTGGAAAAGCTGCGTGGAATTTCTCCATTTAGTTTGTTAAAGCTGAGATCTCTGCAGGAAAAGTTATAATTAAATGAATTAGAAAACAAATAACACCCTAAAAAACCAATTCTTTCCATAAAAATATTACAAACAAACAACATATTGAATTTGTCAAAACGAGAAAAGACAGTCATTTTTATATATGAATGTCATAAACAAAGACAAAACAATGCTAATTTAGAGGGAATTCTTAAATCTTTTAAAAATCATTTTCAGATCCTGGGCCTTGGTTGAAGTTGCAAGTGGGTGGGAAAGGGAGGTCATAGTTTTGGTTTTTGTTTAAAATCTTATAAAATATAAGTTTTCCTGGTATATCATTCATGTTTGATTGTAGCAGCACATTAAGCTACCCATCTCTTTTCTTGTCAATTACATAAGTTGTTAACTCATTTCTAGTGGGACAATTTTTTTCTTTGTTAGCATAAGTTCCCTTGTTGAATAATAAACTTAATTTTAATAACATTTATTTGAGTCTTTTATTATTCTTGTAAGTTACCAAGTGACTTGAAGAGGTTGTGTCTTTTGGGTTTTCAAGAGTTATTTTACATGGGAGTTAGATGGGAATTATATGAGACGTAAATGAATGAAAATAATGTGAAAAAGTTAGAAGGGTCATTTGTATCCTATAAATACCCATGCAAGCAAGTTTTTTTTAATTAAATTGAATAAAAGAATATAAAGTCCTCTATCAATTTATTGTCTCTCTTCCTTTTCATTCTCTCTCTTAGTGTGTGTGTGGTTTGCAATTTCCAACAAATTGGTATTAGAGCACAGCTTATTGATCCTAGAGACATGGCCAATTCAACCTTTCCATTTCAATTCCCTCACCTTTCCAAAGACAATTTTGATAATTGGTGCATTCGTATAAAGGCATTGCTTGGATTGCAAGATACTTGGGAGATTGTAGAAAAAGGCTACGATGAGCCTGGTGACGAAATTCCTTTAAGTCCTAATCAAAGAGAGGCTTTGCAGAAACTTCGAAAGAAGGATCAACAAGCTCTCACCCTTATTTATTAATGTTTGGATGACGCTATGTTCAAGAAGGTGGCGAATGCAACTACCTCTAAGCAAGCATGGGAGATTCTCCAAAACTCTTACCAAGGAGTTGATAAAGTGAACAAAGTTCGCCTTCAAACATTAAGAGGCGAATTTGAAGTTTTGCGAATGCTAGAATCGAAATTGATCACAGATTATTTTTCAAGGGTGTTGGCCATAGTAAATCAAATGAAAAGATATGGAGAAAGATTGGAGGATGTTCGAGTCATTGGATCCTTCGTTCCTTGCATCAAAGATTTGACTATATCGTTGTCGCTATTGAAGAGTCAAAAGATTTAGAAACCATGAGTATTAATCAACTCATGGTATCTCTTCAAGCCCATGAAGAAAGGCTTAACAAGAAGAAAGAAGAGCCATTGGAACAAATTCTAGCTACAAAGATCTGTTTCAAAGATAAGGAAGAAGAACAAGAAATGAGTCAAAGAAGACAAGGACGTGGACGAGGTTGTGGCCATGGTAGATTAAGAGGAAGAGGCGGATGTAATAGTTTCAATTACGAAGAGAAAGAGGTCAAGCATCAAGAAGACGAGGAAGAGGAAATAATTTGAAGCAATATAGAAGACGGTATGATAAATCTTAAGTTAAATGTTATAATTGCCAAAAATATCGTCATTATGCTTGGGAGTGTAGAAGCCACACTAACAATGTTGAAGAGAAACTTAATTATGCTGAAAATAATGAAGTGGAGCCCACGTTGTTGCTAGCTTATAAAGGAGAAGAACTCGTGGTATCTTGATAACATGGCAAGCAACCATATGTGTGAAGACAAAAACAAGTTTGTGGTGCTTGATTAATCAGTAAGCGGGAATGTAACTTTTGGAGACTTGTCTAAAGTTCCAATAAAAGGGAAATGTACAATCTTAATTCGCTTGAAAAATGGAGAACATCAATGTATTACAAATATTTATTTTGTTCAAAGTATGAAAAGTAATATTTTGAGCTTGGGACAATTCTTGGAAAAAGACTGAAATTCATATGAAAAATCGTAATATTTTACTAAGAGATGACAAGAAGAAATTGATAGCCAAAGTTACCATGACAAGCAATAGAATGTTTTTATTAAATATTCAAATGGATGTGGCTAAATGTCTCAAGACTTATTTGAAAGATTCATCTTGGCTTTAGCATTTGAGGTTTGGACATGAAAATTTTGGTGGATTAAAATTGTTGGCACAAAAAAAGATGGTGAATGGCTTGCCTTTCATTAATCAATCGAATCAACTTTGTGAAGGATGTCTTGTCAACAAACAATTCCGGAAAAACTTTCCAAAAGAATCTACTACAAGAGCAAATGAGCCGTTTCAACTTGTTCATGCAGATGTTTGTGGACCAATTAAGCCATCTTCATTTGGTAAAAACCGTTACTTCCTCCTTTTCATTGATGACTTAAGTCGAAAAACTTGGGTATATTTTTTGAAGGAAAAATATCAAATGTTTGAAGCTTTCAAAAAATTCAAAGTCTTTGTAGAAAAACAAAATGGTTATTGTATTAAATCATTAAGATCCGATTGAGGAAGCGAATTTATATCTAATGAATTTAAAGAATTTTGTGAAGTAAATGAAATACGTCGTCCTTTAACGGTTCTAAGATCGCCACAACAAAATGGTATTGTTGAAAGAAAGAATTGGACAATTCTCAATATGGCTCGAAGCATGTTGAAGACAAAGAGAAAGCCTAAAGAATTTTGGGCTGAAGCTGTTGATTGCGCTGTATATTTATCAAACCGTTGTCCTACAAAAAGCCTATGGAACAAAACACTCAAGAAGCATTAGGCCTATACAAACGGGGCGGTTATAAATGCTTCGCAACTGCTAATCGCTAACCGCATAACCACTTTCAAAAGCAGTTATAAATAACCGCTAACCACCTAGGCGGAGGCGGTTAGTAGTTTTAGGGATAGGCGGAGACGGTTAGTAACCGCTAACCGCTTACCCTTGTAATATATATATTAAAAAAAATTTACATCCCTATGGCGTTGTTTTGGTATTAAAAATACCAAAACGACGCCGTATCTTTACTGATTTTAAACCTAAAACACTAAGAATCTAAAACCTAATATGATGTTTCGACTTTCAATCTTCTGAAAACCTAAAACACTTGTCTTCTCACTTCTCAATTCTCGCGGTGTAGAATCACAACTGGGCGACTGGGCACCAGGCGGCTGTCAACTCTCGTCTCTCAAAGGCATCAGCAGCGGTGCAGCCTCTCGTCCCTCACTCTCAAATCGAAACAGAGGTTCTCCGATCACATTCCTTTTTTAGTTTGTGTTTGTTCTCCTTGTGTTTGTTTGAGTTTAGGATGTGCAATGGAATCAGCCTATGGGAAGGACCTCTGTTGGTTTCCATGTATTCATCTGTGCTTTTTTTAAAACACTATCATGAATGTTGTGTTTTATTATGCATGTAAACCTTAAAGATTTCAGCATCTTAAAGATTTCCTGTGGTTGATTCTACGATGATTTTAAAGGGGCTGACAAATATTTGTATGTATAAATTCATCAAGCACAATTTGATTCTCTGATGCGCATCCAAAAGAACCTTGCATAAAAAAAAAACTGAAACTTCCAAAAGAACTTTAGTCAGTCAGAAACCCTTTTCTTGATACAAAAGTAAAAATCTACCAAAGCATTCTATTTGAAAACGCCGTCATATTTATGAAAATTGCTTGAACCTAAAAGAGTATTTACCAAATTCAAAAACATTACATCTTTGGTAAATCAGAGATCCACCAATTACATATTGTCGAATTTGAATTTGTATTTAGATTTGTTAATTTTGTACCAAAATGTCCAAAAATTATTAATTTTTTTTTTTAATAAAAAAAAAAAAATTAAAACCTACCCAAAAACCAGTCCAAAACCTAACCGCTAACTGGTGGTTATAAAAATAATCGCTAACCGCCTAAGCGCAGGCGGTTGCGGACCAGTCTCCAAGTGGGAGATTGTTGTGGTATGGAGCCTGGTCCGGACATGTACTACAGGGAGTGCTATTTTTCATATCAAGAATGCCACCTAAGTCGGTTTAGGTCAATCAACACAAGGAGAAGAAAAGAAATTAAGAACCATGCAAGAATACTGAATTATCCATAAATTAGCATAAAAGCATTTTTAAGAGGATTTTTGAAATATCAGCAAATAGAAAATCGAGGAAAAAGTGGCTACGATACTAACAAGGCTTTCCATGTTGTCGTTTTCGTGAGATATTCAGGTAGCGGTCCAGTGATATTGCAACTCCTCAATATCCTGTAACAAAATAAAAAATATATATCCATGTAACTTGAGTGGCCATAAGGATGGGCACTTTGGAAAATCATGTAATTGAAACATTTAACTTACAGTGTCTTCAACTGTGTCAGATTATTAAGTTGTGGAAAAGGTTCTTCAGATCCATTCAAGTCACTAATTCTCCTGCATATCAAATTCAACAAAGAACAAAGTAATTGAAATGCAATTCCATCTGAAAATGATTTATACCTGTAACATAGAAGATTGATACTGACAAATCTGTTAAGTTTTCCAAAAAAGCAATGCCAGGAGGAATTGGCCCGTTCAAACCACTTGCCTGAATCAGTCTGTTGTTGCCAAATTTTGATTTAATGAGGGATAACACATAACAGCAAAAATTAAAAATCACGACAGAATCCTTAAACACAATTAAAAAAGAAAAAAGGAACAAAGCTCTCACAGTTTTGTAAGGTTTTTCCAGTTTTGAATATAATTGGGTATCTTTCCGGAAAATTGATTGTCGCTGATCCGACTGCATTACGTTGAATGACAAAAGGAATTAAAACAAAAAGAAAAAAGAAAAAAAGAAAAGAAATGTCATCTGTAATCTCATAATGCAAAAATTAGTAACTAATTGCAAGCATATGAAAAACGTAATACAGAAAGAAAGAAAAAAATAGTAGCTTACAAGTCATTCAATGTGATCAGCCCTGCAAATGAATCAGGCAGCTCCCCCGTAAAATTATTCGAGCTGAGGAAACTATAACAACATCATCAACAACAACACGTAAGTAAGAGAAAACCAATTGAGATATCAGCATCAGGATTCAACATCTTTCTATAGAAAAGCCAATCCAAGCAATTCTCACACCAAATAAAAAGAGATAATTAAGATTCTTGTAAGAGAGAATATTCAAAAATCAACTTACAATCTTTCTATGGAGGGCATATTGCCAAGCTCTGGGGGAAGATTTCCGGAAAGCTGATTGAACTCCACCGTACTACAAATAATAAAACCGAATTCCTTTATAACAGACCTCTAAAATAAAAAATTCACAAATAGAAACAAATGGGCGATCAGAACTCACAAGCTTTTGAGAGTTTTGATGTTTCCCAGCTCTTTGGGGATAGAACCCGTTAACCGATTTCCAAGAAGGGAACTGCAATAAGACCCTTACGTAATTAAAATCATCCTTCATCAAAGAATTGGTTCAAGAACACAAACATATGAACATATATATGTATATATATATATATATAGAGAGAGAGAGAGAGAGAGAGAGTACATGTCGACCAGCTGCGTGGAAGACCCCCATCCCGGAGGGATTGAACCGTTAAGGTAGTTGCGGGTGAGGTCACTGACATGAGAGGGAAATAGAGAAATGAGTTCACAGGAAAGTCAGTTGATGAAAGAAATTAAACTACGTACAACATCTATGCATCTATGTTATGAGTACAAGAAAGTGAAGTAGTTACATTTGTTGGAGGGAAGGCAACCCGGTCAAATCTGGTGGGAGTGTGCCGGAGAGATTTTGTCCTTTGAGAATTCTGTACATCCAATAGAGAGTGGGGTTTTTTAGTTACCGGGCGTAACTTTCTCAATATATATACATATGAATACATATATGACAATAAAATCATGGGTTAAAGGCTAAAGCAACCTAAAGAACTTTTTTCTAATCAAATTGTACCTTTCCCCTTCAAAGAGGAGAAATCTAATACAAATTGCAACTTTTTTCTAATCAAATTATATTTTCAGTTTATTTTCACCCAGTGGTGAGTGCTTTCACTGTGAAATACAACTAAAAAGTAACATGAATGCATGTGTGTGCCTAAATTATCTCTTTCTTTTCTTTTCTTTTTAAAAAAAAAATGACTTATAATATGAGAAATGAATGTAATTATTCCATTCCATGCAATCAATCTAATTAACCTGATCTAGATTAAGTAATTTGGCTAAGATTAAGAATAAGAATAGAAGGCTACATTTCTTTCAATGGAAAATCTTTTGTGATGGAAAATATTTTAGACCGAAAACATTTTCAACGAAATTTTTTATTTTTTGGTGTTTGGCTAACACTTTTGAAAACAATTCTCAAAATATTTTTTAACGTTTGTTTTATAATAAAAACTAAGAGGTTAATTTAATAGCCCGATAAATTTATTTCTTTAATGAGAAACACACACACACACATATATAATCTATGTGTGTATGTATTTATATATTTGTATATATACATATAAATGAATGTATGTGTATATATGTATGTATGTATATGTGTTTCTCATTAGAGAAAAAAATAAATAAATCAATTTATCTGGTTATTAAATTAACCTTTTAGTTTTTATTATAAAATAAACGTTAAAAAATATTTTGGGAATTATTTTCAAAAGTGTTAGCCAAAAGCCAAAAAATCAGTTATTTTGAAATGTTTGCAGTCTAAAATATTTTTCATAAACAAAAAAAAAAATTAAAATCGAAAGAAATGTAGCCTTCTATTCTTATTCTTATACTTAGCCAAATTACAAATGTGTGTTTGTATATATATATATATATATATTTTATACAAGATGTGTGAAGGTTGGAATGAATGTCTTTTAAAAAAAACAGAGTGATAGGGAATTTTTTATTTTTTTTTTTAAATTTTTTTTTTTTTTAGAAAGTAAGAGCACATAAGTGATTCTGGGGGGGGGGGGGGGGGGGGCGTAAAATAATTTCACTCTTGAGAGGCGAGAATCATTTTCCATTAATGCTCCGTTTGTTTCGGCGTAAAATGATTTCTGCATTTTCTAGTGTTTGGTAAGGGCGAAAATAATAGTTAACCGGAAAATAATTTATGTTTGACCAAAAATGCTTTGTAAATTTCGGAAAATGATTTACGCTTTTTAAAAGTGTAAATCATTTTCCGAAGACGCCAGACGCATTAGACCCCTTTTAAACGACACAGTCGATCTTCACGTTTAAGCAGTTGACCATCACCGAAATCTTGCCGGTACCGAAATCCGACAACCTCAGGTCAATGTCACCGGAATCCAACCATCTTTGTCGGAATCCGACCAGCCTTGATTCCGGCGACCAAACTGATCGTATTCCGACCGGCTGGTCGGAATCAGTCCAGAAAGGCTAGATTCCGGCCGGCTGGCCGGATCTGGCCAAAATAGCCCGACCAAAACGGCCGGCCAGATCCCTGCCGACTGGCTGGGATCTGGCCAGAACAGTTGGATCCTTGCTAACTGGCCGGGATCTGGCCAAAACGGCCAGATTTCGGCCTACTGGCCGGATTCCAGCGGTTCTGGCAGTTTCCGGCCAGTATGCAAGAGTCCGACCGTTCTGTGCCGAATTCCAGCATTTTTGCCCAGAATCCAGTATTTTTGCCGGAATCCGGCCACTTTCGCTGGAATCCAGCTAACCCAAATTTTGACGAGACTGTCCGGATTCCAGCCTTTATCCTATAGCCAGAATTCGGTAAAAGTGGTCGGAATCCTGTCGGTCAATGATGGAATCTCGTCTCTGGTGATTTTTATATTATTTTACATTAATATTTATACGTTTTGAATAAAAATTAATTTTTATATGTTAATATGATTAAATAAAAATATAAAAAATATTTGTGATTTTCCGTACGCACCAAACACCAAAAAATATTTTCGGCGAAAAATATTTTTCAAAAAAATAACTTTCCTGAAACCATTTTACGACGAAAATCATTTTACGTCAAAACAAACGGAGCATAATATTGAAAATCATTTCTGTTGACTAATATTTTCATCAATATTAAACATTAAAAAATACGAAAACATTTTTAAGAAAGTTTTTCCAACAAAACAAACGGGTAAGGTTGGCTTTTTACCCATTTAAAACCAAGAGTTGTAATCTAGACCCTCAAAAGGCATCCTTGTCAAATGCTAGTTTCACTTAATTAACACCCTAATTTACCATTTCTTATTATCAGCCCAGTTTTATGTCCAACCTTTGGGTGAAGAAAGCTTGCTAGACCCAGAACTGTCCTCTTCTTTTTTTTCCCTTTTTTTTGTAAAAATTTTTTTTTACAAAATCCATTTTTATTAAAATTGAAGCTTAAGATTATCTCCCAACTGAGGCCGATTTAGGTATTTTCCAAGTATGTTTGGCTGTAAAGTAATGCTAATTAAACATAAAACTCTTTTACAACTTTTGACACATGCCGAACAACATTTGATCGGAGCCAAAAGTTGAAAGCATTAAACACCATCTAACTCTTCCAATCACATGCTAACATGTGTCAATTTTTTATTTTTTTTTTAATAAAAAAAAAAAAAAAAACCTTTGAAGCTTAATTAGGCCATATTTGATGTAAATTAAAGTATTTTTCTGAAAATGGTTTTCACATTTCCAGTGTCTTGTGCAAGCGAAAAATTCTCATAAACTGAAAATAATTTTCAAGCGAATAATACATTTGCCATTGTCGGGAAAAATGGCTTACGCCTCTCAGAGCATAAACCATTTTCCGAAGCTTGTGCCATCTTTTTACCATCTCACTCCTTGATCAAACCGCGACACCACCTACCCTATAAAGGAACCCAATTGTCATCCCCTCCGCCTCTCGCTCGTCGTCCTGACCTTCTCTTATGGTAACCTCAACTCCCACAAAGGATCCCAACCATCCATCTACCTAGGTACCACCTTCCTCCACTTGTCGCTCAAATTCACCTTTGCCCCATAGTACGTAATCTTTGATCCCCTCCCCTCCCCAATTTCTGTTGTCCATCGTGTGGGAGGAGGGAGGTGGGAGGCCGGGTGTCATGCCACTCCCAGCCCTCTTTCAGTTCGAAGTAATGCTATACTCTAATGTTTTCTGAATTATATAAACCGAGTAAGCAAACAGCAAATCCATGAGTATTTGAACCCGAGTATCTAAGAAAAAGCATAATATTTTATAGAAGAAACGGGAATCCTTTTGAACAACCTATTATAATAGAAAAGTTTTATATCTTGAAATTAATTCATCGATCAAGCTTGTGACAAAATACACGGGCATTCCAGTGGACATTATGGACTTAGTACACAACAACCGTTTAGAGGAGTACTTGGTACTACAATCAATATCCCCTATCGCCAAAATTTATAATAATAAGTTAAAAATCAAATTATAGGTTGTTAAATTATTTTTTTCAAACAGACTTGGGCCTTGACCTATACTGCCACCCTAGCTCCGTCTCTATATGTATAGCATTAGTCCATGAAAAAACTGTATACAACAAAGTCTAAACAACTCTCTAATGAAAAGAAAAATGTTGATGATGACGTGAAAATTACTCGACTCCATAACCCAATATGATTTTTGTGCATTAATTAATGCCAACGAGATGGGTTTGGACAGAGAGTTAATGAGAACATTTTTATTAGTTATTTAGGTGAATTAATTTGATGAAAGTGTTCAAAATGGTTCTCTAACAGCCTCACCAATTTGGTGAAAGAACATGGCTAACCAACAATAGTAAGTAATGTTCACTCATCAACTCTATAAAACAAACTATTAAAACTTTCTGTCTCTTCTTTTCTTTTTCTTTTTTCTTTTTTTCATCACATACAACCTTCATTTTGAAAAATATTATTTAAATGAAATAATGATAGTTGATAGTTAAAATTGTGAGACTATTGTGAGTGCTTTAAAAAACTGAATGATTAAAATAGAAAAAAGTAAATTTTAATTATTTTTGCTGATAAAATTTAACGAGATTATTAAAAATGCTTTGAAAATAGATAGATATATGTATTTCCTCTGAGTAGAGTAAATGAAAAAAAAAAAAAGAGGAAAGACGTGGCCATCGACACCCATTTAATACGTTGTTCCCATCTACGATTTGACAGAAGTGTGAATGCGACTAAAAGATGTAGTCCTCAGCACTCATTTGGGATATTTTTGGACGGCCAAAGTTAAAGATAAAAGGAAATTAAACAATTGCAAAATTGTTCGATTGAATTATTAATTAACTTTTTCTATGGAAATAAATTTAGAAGTCTCAAGATATATTAAAAAAAAAATTAATTTATTCTTTATAATTAAATATCATTCACTTATTGAACAAATTTTTGATAGTGTGACACGATAATTAAAGTTAATTAAATTATGACATGTGTTTTAGTCTATTTAAGTTAATAATACACTAACAAAATCTTTTAAGTCAATACATGAAATTTAGTATTGGCAATAAATTGTTTTTTTGGCCTATCCTAACAACTTTTGAGTTTTTGTAAATATTTCCCATTATTAGTAATACATTTTCATTAAAGATGTAGATGAGATAGATACGAAAAATGTGTGTAAAAAACAATCTAACCATCTCAGTGAAACACACACACACACATATATATATATATATATATATATATATATATATATATATCTGTGGATGCGTATGTGTATGTGTATATACGAGAGAGAAATGGCATACATGCTGACAACGTGGCACTCATTTCCACTGGAGCAGCCAGTACTGCAGGTAAGATTATTCTCGAATAAATCTTGTTTTGACTCGAGCCATCCAGATTGTCCACTGCATGGATCTACGCTGAAATTCCAGTCCGTCTTCCCTAAACTCTTCGCTATGTCACCTAAAGCTTCCACTGCAAAAGTTAGAAAATCAACACAAGTGATCAAATCAGCGCTACATTAATTAAGCAAGCTAATTGTCAAGTGGAAAAAAGAAATTAAAAGGCTAATCAACCCATCAAAATTTGCACGTTTTCCTGATGAAAATACTTGAATTAATTGCATCGATCGATCACCATGAAACTATATATGATTTATTCAGGTAACAAATAAAGGCAAGATAATAAAATTTAAAGATCATGCATCTGTATGGTGAGCATATATATATATATACCTTCAGAATCCGGCAATCTAGCGGCTGCGAAGCAAAAGGAGAGAGCTAAAGCAAGGAGAAATATTGGAACAAGGAACATCTTCATTTTAGCAAGCAAAATACCTTCAGCTACCCACCCAAAAACGGTGGCCGAAGGAGTTTGGAGAGAGAGAGAGAGAGAGAGAGAGAGATGAAAGCAGTGAGGAAAGAAGGGAGTAAGAAATTGTGGTTTTGGTTTGAGAGCGATAAATAAAGAGATCATCGTAGACGACCTCAGAGTCAATTAAAGTACTATAAACTTGATTGATGCTCGATTTGATGCATGGAACGTACATGTCGTGTAACTTTATTGATGATGTGACTCAACTGAAAGCTAGCTAGCGTACGTTGATAATTCTCTTTCATTTTTCCACTATCAGATTCAGAGGGAGGCAGCCTTTGATGGGTCCACTTTTCCTTTCGGAAATTCCTTAGCCATATATGTCACAGCTAGCCTATAATATTTATAAATAAAAAAACATTACTTTTAAGTTTCTGTCAAAACGTAATTTTGGGAGTTTTTTTAGAGCAAAAAGATAATAAGAAAAAAATGCTTTAATATTTTTTTTATCAAACAAACTAATTCTTATATGGCAAATCTTTTTTAGTACTAAAACCAATTAATTTTTAAGCTCTTTAATGCAATTTCAAACGGGCAGTAAGAAATACATCTCGTTAAAGAGTTCTACGTCATTAGGTTTTTAAGGAAATATTTTTAACACAAGCTACGACAAAGATTTTTCTTAAAGTTGTAATTCAAACTATAATTAAGCAATGTTATTGTTGTTGATAATTCTCCTAAGATTTTTCCACGACTAGAGGGAGGCAGCCTATGATGGGTCCATGTGTCCTTTTCAAAATTCCTTAGCCTTATATGTCATTGGTGGCAGGGACGGATCAGACCAGCGGTCCTAGTTAGGGTCTATTTGAAATTGTGTTAACAAATGTAAAAGGTAATTTTAGTACATAGAAAGTTATGCAAAGTAAAACTAGGTTTGTTTTGTAATAATCTCAAAAAGTATTTCTTTAACTTTTTTGCTATAATGCTAAAACACAATTTTGTGAAAAGTTTGAAAATAAACTTTTTTCTCTAACGCTTTTTTATTATAAAAAATCTCTATTTACCAACACAATTAGAAACAGGTTCTTAGACTCCTACACTAGAACTTCTTGGAACTTTCAGGCCAATACTGCAGTCAAGGCCAGCTCGATATATTTTGGGGCTAGAGGTGAAAAGTTTAAATGAGACTTTTTATTTTAAAGTTAAATATTAATTAAATCTTTGCTAATAACCTCAAAAAGTATTTGTTTAACTTTTTTGCTCTAAAAAGGCTAAAACACACGTTTGTGAAAAGCTTGAAAATAAACTTGTTTCTCAAACGCTTTTTTATTATAAAAAATATCTATTATTCAACACAATTCCAAACAGGTTCTTAGACTACCGCATTACAACTTCTTAGAACTTTCAGGCCAATACTGTAGTCAAGGCAAGGTCGATATATTTTGAGGCCAAAGGTGAAAAGTTCAAGTAAGACCTTTTATTTTAACATTAAATATTAATAAAATCTTTTGAATAGACTAGCCATTTTCTATCATGCTTCTCCACATTTTTTTAGTTTTGCTCCCTAATTATTATTATTATTTTTATTATTTTTTATTTTTTCAATTTGGCCCCAAATACAAATTGCAAAAGTTGGCTTCGCGCACTGGATGTGGGTGATAAATCTTGGTAGTAATCAAATCAGATAGGAGTTCAATACGCGGGATGTAAGCAGTGAGGAAACAAGGGAGTAACTTCTGATTTTGCTTTGAGAGTGATAAAGAGATCATCGTAGACCTCAAAGACAAGTCAAGTTTATATTATCATGTAAGCTATAAGCAATATTGGTATAATTATTTTGTGGACAACTTGTAAACTCAGATTGATGCTCTAATTAATGTACGGAACATGCCGTGAAACATGAGAATTGGTAATATAGTGATAGATGATCGATGTTGAGATTTGTGTAAAAATTTAAAATACAAGAATAAAAGACTTAGAAAAGAGAGAAAAAGAATTACCAGGAGTTTAGTATTAGATATTAACGTCAACCACCATAAATGCATGGTCTTAGAGTTATATTGTGCTCTCATTAACTTAATTCTTGTCGTTGATAATTCTTTCAAACTAGCTAGCGTTGATAATATATTGTCCAAGATTTTTCCACAATCAGAGGGAGGCAGCCTTTCGGAAATTCCTTAGCCTTATATGTCACTGCTAGCTTATAAGTTTTTTCTTAGAAAAAAAAAAAAATCTAAAAAAGTCTGAAAGAGTTTTTGTTTTTTTTAAGAAAAAACATCATTTTGAAGTTTATTTCAAAACAAAATTTTGGACATTTTTTTAGAGTAAAAATAGAAAAAGAAAAAATACTTAATATTTGTTTTTTTGTTTTTTTTTTTTTAACTAAACGGACCAATTTTTTACTTGGCACATTTTTTTAAGTACTAAAACCAATTTTAAACAGACTCCCAAAAATACATCTCACTAAAAGAGTACGTCATTAGGTTTGAAGGAAATATTTTTTAACACAAGCTGGGACAGAGATTTTTCTTCAACCGGTTATTAGGAGTGAAAATTCTATTATAAATACCAATTATTGGTTAAAACCGGTAACCATAATTGGAGTAGCCAATTGGCCAAAATTTTCAACCAGCTCAGCTAAGCAAGTAGCGGGTTAATCGGATATTTAATAGTCGATTGGTATCCAGTTATCCACACCAGTATCCGAAATTTTAAAAAATTGCATATTTTGAGCATATTTTAGGTATTAGGCCTACTTTTTAAGATTCATTTAGACGTTTATAGCCATTAAAAAAAATAATAAAATAATATATATATATAACGTTCTTTAGCCCAATATGCTTGGCTTTCTCAAAAAAAACCACATTATATGCAGTGAAGTAAATATGAGATCAGTAAAATAAAAAAGGAGGCATACGGCATACCTATTTTTATTTCTTGAGGTTGTCTGTCTAATATTTGACAAAGTTATCCTTGAGATTCTTGCACAATGAAAATAGGAACAGAAACGTCAGCATGGGGTGTTTCGGGATAAATATTTTTCTTACTTAATTACCGTTGGAGGGTTGGAGCTTGAGAGGATGGGAGATGAGCAGCAAAGAGAGAGAGAGATCACTGTTTCTAAGTCCCTTTCGTGCTTTAATTTGGTGGTGTTATAATTATTTTTTCTGGATGAGCAGCAAAGAGAGAGAGAGAGAATAAAAGATTTTTTTCCCAACCCCAAGAAACTGTGAGCAGGCCTAGGAAACCATCTTTGCTGATCTTTACTTTTGTGGGTGTAAAAGATAAACCCATTAATTATCTCGGTTACTTTCTGTTTACCAGCAAAAGAAAAATGTCTTTCCCTTTGATCCTCAAAATCATACAGATAGAAATTCATTGACAGGTCAATCAATCAATTTGTAATAAATAACTGAAGAAGGAAGAAGAAACTGATAAAGTAAACTAATTAATGAGAAATACCAATGAAAAATAAGTGTAAAACTCTATACGCAAATTTTATCATTTTAATTTTTTAAATAAATAAATATATTTATATATATACCCGGCTACTTGTTATATTAAGGTTAAATCATTTTTAAAATCCATAACCGCTCTGGTAAGGTTGTTTATCAGTTATTTCTAACCGGGTACCAAAGCGGTTGGCCGATTTGTCGAATATGCTGGTGACATGAATTTTTAAAGAGAACTATTATCCACGTACAAGGTATTTTTTTGGAGTCTTAACTAGGCTATAGACCATCTTATGTGCTGCGAAATTAATGAAATTCTCAAGATCCTATAGTCATATTTTTGAATATTTGTCTTATTATAACGGTCATATTTTAAAAAGTTTGTTTTTTTCTTAATGGTTATATTTTGAAATATTTATCTTATCTTAATGGTCATATTTTTTTAAAAATATTTGTCTTATCCTAACGGTTATATTTTTTAAAATTTGATTTTTTTTTTCCTAACGGTCATATTTTTCAAAAAATATTATATGCTTTCAATATAAATAAATGTTAGGATAAGAAATAAAAAAGGGAGAGAGAAATGAACGTTTGCTATGAATATGAAAATAAATAAATAAACAAAAGAGAGAAAAAAAAAATTATTATTTTTTATTATTTTAGTGAACGAATAATACTCGCCAAAGTTTGAGAGTACAGCTCACCTAACAAACAAAAATATTCATTTTGATGATTTTTAGTAATTTGACTCTCAAAAATAACAAATTTTTTTTTTTTTTTTTTTTTTTTTTTTTTTTTTTAAGTTTAGTATATAAATATTCTAAAGTTTCCACTGTAGTTCAGGATTTGAGTCATACTATTATTGAGTTGGAAAAAGAGAGGAAAGAGATGGTCATGACATAGACTGGTCAAGTACGGTAGGCGAATTAATTGTCATGCAGCCATCAAGAATGACCGAAAAGAATGGGAGGTTGTATTTCTTTTCATATGGTTTAAAGTCAATGCTGTGTTTAATTTAGTTCTGAGGCAAATTTGTTTACGTCGTCTTTTTAGTCTTCCCGTGGGACAAAGAGGACTGCCTTTTATATTCTTTGTACATAAAACCCTTTGTGGTGGTTTCCGGTAATTTCACCGGTTCGCTTTCAGGATAAATTCTCTAGTATGTGTTTCAAAAAAAGAGTAATTTTCACAAGTAATACTAAATGTCACCTCAAAATTGGTGTGAATTTTAAAATTATTATTGGATCAAAATTTAATAATGATTTATTTAATCCAATAATAATTTTAAAAGTCACATCATTTTTGAAAGATACAAAAAGAACATAAGTCTTACGTTTAGCATTTCTCATTTTTTACTACTACATTAGGAAGTGAGCACTTGAAAGTGGACACTTTAAAATATGTGTAGTACTCTTCTAAATGTTTATCTCTTTAATCAAATCATAAAAAAATAATTTCATCCAAAAAAAAAAAAAGTTATCTCGATGTATTGATAACGAAGAATAATCATTAGTTAGGATTAGTTGTTTATCTTTATAATTCTTGTAAGTATATGTTGAGGCATTCTACGTGAATGAAATCACTATAAGTTGAATTCCTCTCAAATAGTTAACATTTTTATTTGAAAGTTATTTGGTTTCCTTCCAAGTGAACCAATACATATCATTTCACCCTACAAATCTCTTTTCTCCCAGTAATCAGAATCTAAATTGCCTGGATATAGTTCTGCCGTATACTGTGTCTCGCTCTCACTCATATTCTGTTCTTCACGTTGTGGAAGATACTCCCACATTGCCTTCGCTTTCATTTCGTCATTTGAGACACTTGGATCCGGAGCCAACTCTGGAACAACAGCCCTGCCCTCAAGCATGCTCACCACTGAAGACATGGTAGGCCTAACTGCTGCAGAAGCATTAGTGCATAGGAGACCCACATTGATCATCACCATAACCTCTTCTTTCTTGTAGTTTGAGCCCAACCTTAGATCAACCAGTTCCAATAAACTGTGTCTCTCTTTTAAATGAAGTGCCTGCAAACAGGGAGATAGGAGCAGGGTACTTAAGACATTGTAGAAAAGTCTAATTAGCAGCAACATGCTACTGGCCAGGAACCTTGTCAACTTTTTTGCTCTCCAAATAGTGGATACTCATCACGAAACAATTCCCCAATCTAGATTTTAAGATTAACAAACACAAAGTGTATAAAAATTAACAAGAGTGTTAAAGAAATAAATGCAAGAAAGAGTGAGTTTCAAATTACCCAATCAAGAATATGGAAAGATTTCTCCTTTCCCCAGTGACTAGTGTTGGTCCTCCCACTAACAATTTCCAAGGCAACAATTCCAAAACTATAAACATCTGCTTTGTCGGTTAAATAACCCCGCATTACATATTCAGGTGCCATATATCCACTGTCAAATCACAAAACAATGGGTAAAATTTTCAGCATTAAGATTTTGTAAAGTCGCTGATATTAAGGGCAATAATTTCTATATGTGCCTTCCATTCTTTTTTTTTTTTTTTTTGGTCTTAATGGCAGCGTAAACAAAAATCAATATCATGAAGTAATCAAGTTAGCTTATTAAACAATTCAGAGACAATGAAATTTCTCAAGCTGAAATTTTTTGGTACTATTGAACTTCACTAACAATTCCTCTACTTTGACTTTTCTTTGGGAATAATTGAACCATTGGTCTCTGCGGTTGGCTTAAATTACAAATCACTTCATGTGATATAAAAAATTCATGGAGAGTCCTTGTGGTAAAATATAATTACAAATTAGTCTCTGAACACGTTTTCCGCCCACCAAGTTAACATATTTCATTAGTCAGCCACATCACAGCCAATAGGGAGCCAACACGTGTCTATTACAATAAAAAAAATATAAATAAATAAAACAAAAATATTTTATTTTTCAGGCCACCCCTAAATACCTTTGTGGGTGGTCTAAGGCCACCCTCAGGCCCTGGGGGTGGCCGCGCACTACCCCCAAAGGGGCGGCTGTTGGTTAGTATTTTTTATTTTTTATTTAAAAAAAAAAAACAAATATTTTTGTTTTATTTATTTATATATTTTTTATTGTAATGGACACGTGTCGGCTTCCTATTGGGAATGACGTGGCTGACTAACGGGATCTGTTAACTTGGTGGATAGAAAATGTGTTCAACAACTGATTTGTAATTATAGTTTATCACAATGACCCTCCAAAAACTTTTTGTATAACATGGAATGATTTGTAATTTAGGCTAACCCCAGAGACCAATACTGCAATTATCCATTTTCTTTTTGTTCTCTCTTTCTTTTAGTCTACTGGCATCACATGAGAACAAGAAAAAAGATAATACGAAACATTATGACATTAAATTAATATAGAGCAACTCACTAAGTTCCAGCAACTCGGGTGCTTATGTGGGTATTATCCTCTCCATCAAGCTTGGCCAAACCAAAGTCAGATATCTTCGGGTTGAGATTTTTATCAAGCAAAACATTAGTAGCCTTGATGTCTCTATGAACAATCTTCAATCTCGATTCTTCATGGAGAAAGGCCAAACCTCTTGCTATACCAATACAAATCTTTTGTCTCGTTGGCCAATCCAATTTCAACTCATATTCTTTTGGCCCTTTAATCAATCAAATTAATAGAAAATAGTAAATGACCATGCGCACATGCATCTTATCAATGACTACAAATACACAACAAAAACAATTAAGTGCATGAAGTTAAAAGATTACCAAACAAAGCACGAGCAAGACTATTATTTTCCATGTACTCGTATACTAGCAACAGCTGATTTCCTTCAATACAGCATCCATAGAGCTTAACAAGATGAGGGTGTTGCAAAGCAGAAATCATGCCTATCTCATTCACAAACTCACGATTTCCTTGCTTTGATTTGGAAGAAAGTTGTTTGACTGCAATTCTGGTGCCATCTGACAGAAGGCCCTGCATTTGGGAAACATAAACTTTTGTCATAAATGAGTAAGGAACACTTCAAAAAGACAAAGAACTACAATAAGAAACATTCAATGAAAAGAAACTATTTCTTATGCAAATACCTTATAAACAGAACCAAAACCACCTTCCCCAATTTTATTTGCAGCATCAAAGTTGTTTGTTGCAGCTTCGATTTGCCTTAAGGTGAATGTACCAGTTTGCAAGTTCAAACCCTTTAAATCTGAGGGAGATGCCAAGTTAGATACGGAAGCATGTCTAAGAAATTTGGAAAATTCTTGACATTCCTTATAGTTTGAGACAGTTTAAAGCATACCATAACTAAACAGATGATGAGTAAGTTAGTTGTTTCCACTTAAAAGAATTAGGGGTTGGCAAATAGTTTGATATATATACCTTATATATATATATATATATATATATATATATATATATATATATATATATATATAAGGAATTTATTTCATCCTACAGGTGTATATATGCACCTGTTGCGTGTTCAAACATACATACATATGGGGAAAAAACTAAAAACTAAACAGAAAAAAGAAACCAAAGAACATATCAGAAATAAATATATATATATATATATATATATATTGAAAAGAATATAATAACAATATTAATTGCCTTGCAAGTACCTTGTTCCATCTTATTTTTCTGTCCAAGACAACATTTCCACCAGAGGATACCCAGAACCAAAAATATAACAAAAGCTCCGGCAACGACAATCCCGACCGTTGCACCCAAAGATATACCAGTTCCATTTTCTAGTATATTATCTGTTTGAAGAAAAAACATAAGAGTTACAATGAAAATAAACAAGAAAATGATTTCCTTCTCTTATTCATCAATATGATTTTTGAATATCATTTCGTGGACTAGTACACATCAAACTAAAAAAAATAAAAATAAAATGATAAAATGTGGTAAAAAAAAGACAGATACATCGATCTATGATACCATAAAGTAATTAAAAGGTTCAACTCAAATACTTTAAGGAAATTAATGAAATATAATTAGCATCATGCTTTCTTAAACGTTCCCAAATAAATAGAGATAAATTTACATGCTAAGATATAAGCAAGAGAATGGTTCACTTTCAAACCGTTGAAAGTTAGCATGAACTCATGAAACATAAAACCTACCAGGATCAACTGCAGAAATAGCTGAAATAAGAGGACCATAGACTCCTTTGTTTGGGATATCAGTTGTCCCCTTACCAGCCCAGTACAAACGAATCTCCAAGGTATTATTATTCACGGCAGTAGTAACAGTTTTTATAACTGCTTTACCCACTCCACCAGCCTCTTTTACAATGTTGAAATCCTTCCATACCAGCTTTCCCTACAATATTATAATCCATTTATGTCATGCTAACAAATACTACTTGAGTAACTGAAAATTGGTCGATGAAAGTGGAAGTATATTGTAAAAATTACCTGAATGTAAATATCAAATATACGTCTTCCCAAGCTACTATATGTTTTATCATCAGTGAACATTATCTCCGCAAAATGGAGGTTTACTGTGTAATTTCCATTTCCCATACAAAAAGCATAATAAGTAAGAGAGAGAGGAGAAAGGCGTGCATTCATGTACAGTTGAGGGTTGGTCATAGAGAGCCTGGATGAATTTTGCCCAATATAGTTAGCTTGACGGTTATCCATGAAGTTACCAGTGCTACTAAATATCCATTTTTGTGGACTCAAGTAGCATTTTGACGCTCCACCTGAATCTGTATCGGGATCATATGCAGTATTTCCATTAATAGGTACTACTTCTCCGCCGCAATTTATATGAATCTGGTATGATTCTGGGATAAAAGCAACAGATCAGGACAGCTAAACAATACACTATTGAACTAAAGGTAATCCTGAGAATATATCAATATTGAAGAAATATATGGCTATATGGCATTTCAACTTACTTTGATCAGGACAATGAAAGCTTCTATAACACGGAACCAGGCCACTGTTGGAAAGATCAAGGTCCAAAACAAGTTATTATTGACATCAAAATTGAATTTGTGTTTACTCATATCAAGGCAATACACAAGAAAGTTAATATCAGAAAAATTTATGATGCATATTTTTTTTAGATGAAGTTGATACTTACTTGTTATTGCCAATCAAAGAGCTTGCAAACAAGTTCCTGCAGAACATAACAAGAGAAAAGTTTAGTGAGAATACCCATGAGCGCTTGCATTCAGACAAACATGTGTAGAAGAAAGTCTTACGGACTAGGTTGTGGACAACTTGATTCAACTAACGTAAATTTGTTATATGAAAGATCTCTGCACTCAAAAGAAGCAAACATGATTCATTATCTTCCATAATGTAGCATGACCAGAAAACTTTTATTATACATGATAGTGCATAATATACTTGGAAGAGATGATAATATTCAGATTAATTGTTCTCACACTTCATTCTATACAATTACAACTGAACTTAAGCAGAAAAATGACAAGCTCTTTCCACCACTCGAGAGATTAGTGGCTAATTAATTATCATAAGCTAAGCAAATACTGCCTAACATGATCATCCTACTTATAGTCTTATGATGTTGCTAACAATCCCATTAACAAATACCAGAATAGTGGATGCCAATGAAAATGCATATTCTTTGAATCCCGTTTTCGAAGTTGGGATGCCATTGTTTATATATTTCAAAAAAAAAATCCCTTGGAGTACAAACAGTTGGGAAATCTCACTAGTACAAATTCTTGGAAATGATTAAAACTTATAAGCAATACATTTCCTTTAATCCTCTTGTTCTGATATGCTTTCAATCCCTCATTTTCTTAACTGATTAATGAAGTATCTCACATGTTTCTGTAAATTACTCTCTAAAGATGCATATTGTTTTTTGCTCATATCACTTCTCAAATGATTAAGATTAACATTGAATGCATCAAAGTTTCTTCACATTTTGACATGTTGATGTGGGTGACATGAACCAATCAAGTTGGTGGGACCCAACGTTTTGGCTCCTCCAGGTAGGAGGGTATTTTTTGTTACCACCAATTTCATTGATTATAAATAAGTGACTTTTGTTTGCTACCCAATGTTGCGTGGAAGAAGAGAAGAAAAAAAGAAGTGCCACACATTTTCTTCTTGGTTTTGAGGAATCGAAACAAGAGAGAGAAAAAATGGGCGAGAGTCTAGGTGTTGCACGGTGAGAGAGGATAAGAGATAAATGAAGCTTCCATTTGTCTCACCAAAAGAGAAGTTTCTATTCTTAATTTTTTTCTTTTGTTTTCTCCTTTGGAAAAAAAAATCTATTTTGTGTGAAAGTGAGATTTGTGTGTATTGCGACTTTCAGTTTTGAGTGATTTTGATGCAACACAAACCAAGATTGACAAGAGTAAATAGAGAGAGAAGAGAAAAGAGGAAGATGTCGAGAAGAGGGTGAAAATAAGTCAAAGAGGAGAAGAAGCTAGGGAGAGGGGGAAAGAGGGAAGAAAGAAGACAAGAGGGCGGAGACGACAACAGTCGACCAAAATTTTCAATTCATCATAAGATATCAAATACAATAGAAAATTCTTTTAAAATATAATAAAGACTAAAACCCTAACCCTAACTCTTATGGTACTTGGGCTAATGGCCAACTTAAATAACATAAAGTCCAAAATAAAATAATACAACCCGTCTTAAAATAAATAATAAAAGAAAAATGCAACTAAATAAAAAGCCCAATAAAGCTCTTGCGTCAGATTTTCTCTTTACTGTTTTGTATTGCATCTTTGATAGTAAATTTCTTCGTAATTGCCTATGCCTGTGGACGTACTTCACATTGAGGGAACCATGTAAATTCTTAGTTTTCTTTTGTGAGATTATTGCCTTGTTTATCGTAATTGCTACATTTTGCACAACAAGTGTTATCATAGCTAAGGTTCGGTATTCAGATTGATAATTATGGTAAATATGGCAAGCACCAAGTATGAAGTTGAGAAGTTCAAGGGCAAGAACAACTTATCTCTTTGGAAAAGAAGGATGAAATATCTTTTGATTCAGCAAAGAGTCCACAAGGCCTTATTAGGAAATGCAAAGAAACCTTAGAAGATGGACGACGATGAGTGGGAAGAGATGGATATGGAGGCTGTCAATGCGATCCGTTTTAGTTTTTCAGATGAAGTTATTCATACTGCCTCATAGAGAGAGAGAGAGAGAGAGGCTCAAGTTCATAATGTCCGAACACGCAGTGACATGTCTGGACACCACCGCCTAGAAATCCATTTCTGACTAGAATTAGGGTTTCCAGAGCCTATTTAAAGAGGCTTCTAGGTAGTGTTTCTTTAAGAATTCTAGTAGAGAATTCCATTGTGTTAGGAGAACATTATCTAAGCTTAAACAGATTTATGTATTTCTCTTAGAGTCTTTGATGTATTTTGTTGTTCAACCATTCAACCATTAAAGTCTAACTGGAGAGGACTTTTTGTAATTAACTATTTCTTCTGATAATTGATTTCTTGGGTTTGACTGCCTCAAAGTGGTTTTCCTCTTTGGTGCAAAGAGTTTCCACTTCGTAACCAAATATCTGTATGTTATTTACTTTTATTGCTTTACATATATGTTTAACTGTTTGGTTGAGGTAGCTTAGGAGTTTATATTTATTTTCAATTGGTATTAGAGCAGGTTCACCCTATTTGGATTAATTTCCTGAGTGAGATCCATGAATCCTTGTGTTATGAAAACTTTTCAGTTATCTGAGAATGATTTTGATGATGAGTTCTATTCTAAGGAATGTATGAATTTGATGAAATTCTATAAAATTTCCCTCAAAGAGCTTACAAATATTAAGCTTGAAAAAGAGTCTTTGGTTACTCAATTGTCTGAATCACATGCCTTAATAGACTCTTTAAAATATGAAAATATTGTGCTGGTTGAAAATATTAAATCACTTAAGAATGAATTGAAAGACTCTAATGGTCCATTTAGGTGTTGGATTTTTGAAATCATAATTGAATTCTTATTTGATTTGCGAATTTTGAAGTAAAAAAAATGTGTTTGGATGTTGGATTTTTGAGATTGAAAAGTAGTGTTTTTTAATGATAGGAAATGATTGGAAATTATTGGAGGTATGAAAAGTTGTGTATAATGATTGGTATTATGAAAAGTAGTGTGGAATAATGATTGAATAATAATTATTTAGTATAAAAAATATTAAAAACCATTATTTAATTTAAATAAGTATTATTTAATTATTTTTTGTGTTTAGTGGGTGTACTTTGCTGATGTCAGTGGGACCCACAAGTAAAGTAGGACTTTTTTAAAAAAAAAACGCTTGCATTTCGGGTATTTTTACGGGTTGGATTCAAATACCCAAAAACTAGAAAAAACCCAAAGAGAATCACGATTCTCTTTGGTTCCCAAACGAACCATAAGGAACTCTCAAATAGACTCTCTAGTGATAATTTGAAAAACATGTTATGTGTTCAAAAACATGTTATTAACAAGCCTAGTATGATTGTTGATAATTTGGGTGCCTCTAATTCGCATGCTTCTAATTCTAAAAGAAAGTCTTTATTTGTTAAGCATATAAAAGTTGAAGAAGTCAATGCCAATATAGTTTGTTTGGATAAGAGAAAAACTTCTTCCATGAATAACTGTCTAAAGCCCAAATCCAATGCTCATTTAGGGAAACAAACCCAAACTAAGTTTGTTCCTACTTGTTACCACTGTGGGATTGTTGGTCACATTAGACTAAATTGTTGTCAGTTGAAATCCCAAAGACCTTGAAATAAGAAGGATGCTCCTAAGAAGTCTTTCATGTCTAAATATGTCCCTCCGCATAGGAGATAACATTCTCAAAGGTTTGTCCCTACTTGCCATCACTGTGGCAGAATTGGTCATACCCGACCTAACTGTTTCGAGCTGAAACCCCATGAGCATAATAATGATAATCTTTATCTTAGGAATAATTATGAGGGTTTGTGCAATATGATGATGGTTGTTTTGACTAGGTTAGATAAGTTGGACAAGAGTCACAACATTAAACCTAGTGTTAAGAAGGCTTAGGTTAGGAAGGTTGATATCATTCACCCTTTGACGGGGAGTGGTAGTGGACTCACCTAGAGTTAGGTGGTCACATGGCATATCTAGAATCATTGTTCATGCATATTAATATCCTAGAGCATGTAGAGTTCTTTGCATTGCATTTTTTTTTATTTAATTTCTGTTTTGCATATGCATTGCATTAATTTTGTTTTGTTTTGTTTTGTTTGTTTGCTTGCTTGCTTGCTTGCTTGTTTGTTTTTTTTGTCAGTTGTGATTTATTAAAAAAAAAAACAAAAAAACAAAAAAAGGGGATGCAAACAATTTTTTTCTTTGACGGCTTTTCAAATATCTCGTCTTTTTAATTGATATCTCAGTCTTTGTGCTTTATTGAAATAACTTTACATATACTTGAGATAATCTAGTTTGATATTTGCTTAGTTTTTCCTCCTGCATCTGAAGCTTGATAGTTTATTCCTCTCATGCTATTGCTTTTGTGTGTTAACTTGTATACCTCGCATGACAGCACATTGGTAGCAATGACGGTCAATAAGAAGGCAACTACAAATCTCCACCATGTTGGAAAGATCTCAACTATACCAAGAAAGGAAAATATCAAAGTATCTCCAGCTATGTGTGACAAGATTCAACTATATTGTGATGCCCAAGACAACACTAAGAAGGAAGGGAAACTATTGCTCAATCAAACCCAATACCATGATGCTCAAGACAATGTTAAGAAGGAAAGGAAAATATTGTGCAAGCGTGAATTGCCCAACCTTGATGCTCACAAAAACACTAAGAGGGAAAGAAATATACTGCAGCAAAGACCCTCGGATCCAATAAGGAATGAAATTATTATGACTTGATTTTCATTGTTTTAATTTCCTTTGCTGTACAACCGTAGGTATTATACCAACCTTGTGTTAGCAGAATTGACGGCTACTTTATTTAGTCCAAACTAAATAAGGAAACATATATTGTATAATTGTATAGCTTTATTCTTACCTTATATGGTCTCTGATTTTCAGCCTTGTAATGAGCGACAATCTCTATATAAAGAAAGAACTCTCACAAGGAGAGGCATTCAGACCAAAACCCTAATTGACATGGTATCAGAGCCCCAAATTCATTTCGTAGTATTCTTTCAGCTTGGCTGAATCTTTTGGTGTTGTGTGGGCTGTGCAATTTTTTTGGTGTTGTTGGGTTGTGCAATTCTATTGTGACTATCGGCATTTTCTCTACTTCGTCAATTTTCTTTCTAGTGGTTATTATGTCAGGAGAAAATTTTATTATTCGCCTTAATGACAAGAACTATGCCAATTGGGAATTCTAGTTCCGAATGTTTGTTAAAGGAAATGAATTATAAGGTCATTTGGATGGGTTTTCTATAGTTCCCACTGATCCTAATGAACCTAGTTCATGGGAAGGGAAGGATGCCAAAATTGCTTCCTAGTTACTCAGCTTTGTTGAACCTCATATGGTCGGTCAACAATCGTCATGGGTTCACTACTGCTAAGGCGATGTGGGATTACCTTTGGCGAATTTATTATCAAGATAATTCCGCCCGAAAGTTTCAATTGGAGTTGAACATCAGAAACTATCGCCAAAGGAATCTCTCTATTGAGCAAGTTTATTCCAGTTTTATTTATTTATGGAATGATTATTCTGGGTTGGTGCATTCTCAGGTTGTCCAAGCAGCTTTAGCAGCACTACAAGCGGTTCACTCTGAGAGCCAATGGGATCAATTCTTGATGAAGCTTCGACCTAAGTTTGAAAGTGCTCGAGTTGCGTTAGTCAATCGCCAACCTATCCCATCTTTGGAGGTTTGCTTGGGTGAACTCTTGCGTGAAGAACAACGTCTCGCCTCACAGCTTGGCATTACTCAAGATGCTGGTGGTTCTGAGATGATTAATATGGCCTACGCTGCTCAAGGTAGAGGACGATCCAGAGCTCTGCCATAGTGCTATAGTTGCAAGGAAATATTGGGCACATTGCAAAACATTGCAACAAGAAATTCTGCAATTATTGCAAGAAGAAGGGTCATATCATTAAGGATTTTCATCTCCGCCCTCAACGTCGATCCGCTTCTGCTTATCATATTGCTGTTCAGTCCACTTTTGTGCCTACATCTTCTGCACAGCCAGCTGTTCTGAGTTCTTCTTCCAACATTACTCCCAAGCAGGTTCAACAGATGATTATTTCTGCCCTTTCTACTCTTGGTCTCCAAGATAAGAAACATCTTCTTAGTTCTCCTTGGTTAATTGACTTTGCGGCTTCCAATCACATGACTGGTGGTTCGGCAGCTTTACATGATGATCGTAAGTATGATCGTAAGAAGCATATTCAGATCACCAATAGCAGTACTCTTCCTATTATAGCGGTTGGAAATCTGAGATTTTCCTTTACTAATGTTTTTGTGTTTCCTGATTTATATGTCAATCTTATTTTGGTTGGATAATTAGTAGAAGAAAATTATTCTCTTCGTTTTGATCATTCTGGTTGTTGTGTGCAGGATCAAGCGTCGGGACAGGAGATAGCGAAGGGGCCTAAAGTGGGACATCTTTTTTCTCTTTAGTCATTTCCCATTCCTCGTTCAATTTCTGTTGGTTGTTTTGTTATTGCTAATAATAATAGCCAAGTTTGGCATAAGAAATTGGGTCATCCCAACTCTATAATTCTGACACATCTTATAAAACATGAATATTTGAATAATACGAATGAGTTTTCTTCATTGTTGATTGTGCTCCTTGTAAACTTGCCAAAAGCAAACCCTACCGTTTCCTTTACAGGGTAGTCGTGCTTCTACATGTTTTGAAATTATTCATTCTGATGTTTGGGGTATTAGTCCTGTTATTTCTCATGCTCAATACAGGTATTTTGTGACCTTTATTAATGATTATAGTCGTTTCACATGGGTCTATTTTCTTCGTTCTAAAGCTGATGTGGTCTCAACCTTCCAAACTTTTGTTGCCTTTGTAGAAACCCATTTTTCTACCTATATTAAGATCTTACGCTTAGATTCTGGAGGAGAATACATGTCTCATGCTTTTCAATCTTTTCTCGAACAGAAGGGTATTCTCTCTCAGCGTTCATGTCTTTACACACCTCAACAGAATGGCGTCGCCGAGCGTAAGAATCGTCATCTTTTAGATGTTGTTCATACCTTGATGCTTGATTCTTCTGTTCCTTATAGATTTTGGGTAGAAGCCTTGTCTACGGCTGTATATTTGATTAATCGTCTGCCTTCTCCAACTTTGCATCTTGATTCTCCATATTCTCGTTTGTTTGGTGGTCCTCCTGATTATAATTCTCTGCATTTTTTGGTTGCATTTGTTTTGTTCACTTACCTCCCATTGAACGTCAAAAGCATGCTGCTCAATCTATTCAGTGTGCTTTTATTGGCTATAGTAACTCTCATAAAGAGTTTGTATATTATGATGCGGATGCTAACAAGCTTCGTATTTCTCGCAATATGATTTTTAAAAAAAATCATATTTCTTTCTGTCTCGTCTTAATCATGTGTCTTCCTCTATTTTGCTTTCTCCTTTTGGTGACATGTCTAGTACTCCTCCTCGTTTTAAGCCAAGTATTGTGTACCAGCAACGTTGCCCACTGTGTCTTCCTTCCTCTAAACCGCCACCTGATCCTGTCTTGCATGCGCCCCGCCGGTCTCCTAGGGTTTCTCGGCCCTTGGATTGGTATGGTTTTTCTTCTTTCTCTCTTCAGGCTACTCTTGATAATACTTATGTGCTTAGGTCTTATTCTCAGGCTTCTACTTGAATGTTGGCGCCAAGCTATGCAGAATGAACTTCAGGCTCTTTAGGACAATCATACTTGAGACATCGTCCCTTGTCCTACTAGAGTTAAGTTTATTGTGTGCAAATGGATCTACACCATCAAGCTACATGCTGATGGATCTATAGAAAGACATAAAGCTCTTCTAGTGGCACTTGGGAATTGGCAGGAGTTTGGGCTTGATTATGAGGAAACATTTGCTCTTGTGGCCAAAATGACTATTGTCCGCACTGTTATGGCCATTGCTGTTTCGAAATGATGGTAGCTTTGCCAGATGGATGTGAAGAATGCATTTTTACATGGTGACCTAAAGGAAAAAATATTTATGTCTCCTCCTGGCTTGTTTCCTTCCTCTTCTGTTGAGGTTTGTCGCTTGAAGCGGTCTCTGTATGGTTTGAAGCAGGCATCGCGGGCATGGTTTGAGAAGTTTCATACTACTCTACTAGATTTCACTTTTACTTAAGAGTCAGTATGACTCCTCTCTATATTTCTACAAGACCGCTCTTGGGATTGTTATACTTCTTGTGTCTATCAATGATATTATGATTACTGGATCTGATCTCCAGCTAATTGACTAGCTCCAATAGTGCCTCAAATCTTCCTTTCATATGAAAGATCTTGGTCCCCTACAGTAACTTCTTGGACTTGAGGTTCAACATTGTCCGACTGGGATGCTCTTACATCAGCATAAGTATACTCAAGAACTTCTTTCTTTAGCTGGCCTTCAAGATGGTAATTCGGTTCTTACTCCTATGGAGGTTAATTTGAAGCTGCTTAAGGCGGATGGTGATCCCTTATCTGATCCTTCGATGTATAGACAGCTGGTGGGCAGTTTGAATTATTTGACCATTACTCGACTTGATATCTCGTTTGCTGTCAAGCAAGTCAGTAAATTTATGCAGGATCCGTGCTAGGTACATTTGGTCACTATTTGTTGTCTTCTTCGTTATTTCAAAGGGACATCTGGTCGCAGCTTGTTCTTCCCTTCAGGAAATTCTTTATAGTTAGAGGGCTTTAGTGATGCCGATTGGGCTGATTGTGCGGATACTTGTCGTTCTGTTACAGGTTGGTGTATGTTCCTTGGCGATGCTTTCATTTCTTGGAAGAGTAAGAAGTAGGCTCATGTCTTGAAGTCATCCACCGAGTCTAAATATCAGGCTATGTCGTCTGCCAGTTTTGAAATTATATGGCTTTGCAGGTTGTTAGGCGAACTAAGTGTCCCGCAGCATACTCCTACTCCCCCTTCATGCTGATAATACCAGTGCTATTCATATTACAGCCAATCCCCTTTTTCATGAGCGCACCAAACATATTGAAGTGGATTGTCAGGAGATTACTCTTCCACACATTTCCTCTAAACACCAAACCATTGATGTTTTCACCAAGGCTCTTTCTCATTCTCGCCAACAATTCCTGATTAACAAATTGCTGCTTCGCGATCGCCCAACATCAATTTGAGGGGAGATGTAAGCAGAATTGACGAATACCTTTAGTCCAAACTAAATAAGGAAACATATATTGTATAATTGAATAACTTTATTCTTACCTTGTATAGTCTTTCATTTTCAGCCTTGTAATGTGCGACAATCTCTATATAAAGAAAGAACTCTCACAAGGAGAGGCATTCAAACCAAAACCCTAATTGACAGTATATAAGGCCATATGCCTCTTCATTGTAAGGTAAGTGATTATAAGAAAGCAATACAAATATTTACATAGTATCAAAGCATGTTCTTTGGACGATGATGAGCCTTTTCCTCCCGATGTTGAACACGTGTTTGATCAAAGTTGCCACACGTGAGGGGGCATGTTAAAGTGTCCTACATCGCCAAGAGATACATGCCCTGGTGACTTTATAAGCCATGGACACCCTTCCTCTTTCAATGCATTTTTTGAGAGTGAGTAAGCTCCATGGACTTTTACATGGTATCAGAGTTCAATATTAGGCATATGCCAATATTACAGAGTTCAATATTAGGCATACGCCAGTTTTGTGTTGATCCTTCCTATGGCCACTTCCACTTCAAACCCGTCATCCTCCTCCGACATCACTACCACCTTCATTCCACCAACCAACAATCAAAATTATGGACCAAAATTGTATTTTTTAATCGGTCAAATGATTTTTGTCCCATAATGGCCAAAGGGGGAGTTTGTTAGTTTTATAGGCTACATTCTGTTGACAAAATCACTATCATGTAATGATGTTGCTTAACGAGGATAACGTTTTATTTCAGAGTCTTCAAATATTCAGAGATTATTTCTCTAAATATGGAAAGAGCCTTAATATGACAAGTTTCAGTGTCACAAGCATCAAAAAGGCTATTTCAGAGTTCTAAGAAGATTCTGCGCCGTTTCCAACTCAACAAAAGTCAAATCCCTTGATTCCGTATGGACGGGCCTGTGAAGCGTCCGGACACCCTTTTGTGTCGAGAAGATTCTACTAGCTCAGCAAGCATCCATCCGGACGATAGGGCAACATCGTCTGGACGCTCTTCAGTGTTCGAGAAGAATCCAGAGTCCTTTACAGACATGGATTTGGAAGACAGCTTGCAACTATTCAGATGCTAGAGCAACACCGTCCGAACGCGGCCTTAATAAGGAAACACGTGAAGCGCGTTATGGAAAGACAGTTGCAGTTCTCCGTCTGAACGCTCTCAGGTTACGTCCGGACATGGCGTAGAGAAATCCAAATCAGACTTGATTTAGGTTTTCTAAAGCATATAAATAGAGACCTCTCGGCATGTATTATTTACAGAATTCGGTATTGAATTCTCTAGAGCTTAAAGAGGGTATTTAGGTAGAAATTGTGTAAATTTGCTAGCTCTCTAAGAGTTGTCCGGTGTGTGACTTGATTGTGTGAAGTCTAGCTTAGGGAGGAGCCCTAAGCTACAGGAATCCATTGAAGACCCCTTCAAGTAGGAGACTTGGTTGGAAAGCGTTCGTGTATAGGTACACGTCAGAGTGCAAGGTATGATTGCTGCATCAGAATATGTGAGTGTTACTAGCTTTGTCTTCTGAATAGTGGAATTCCTGGGTTTGGTTGCCTCCAAGTGGTTTTTCTTTTAATTGAATTTCCACTTTATTAACAAAATATCTTTCTTATTTAATTTCCGCATTTTGATATTTTGTTACACATTGTTCACACAAACACGGTAAATCAGAAGTCTTTATTTTACAGTGGCATTTTAAACATCTACCTGTTCCTGAATTTGATTTCAATAAAACATCTGCTTGTATTTCATGTCAATTAGGCAAAAGTAAAAGGCTGCCTTTGCATGCTTCAAATCATGTTACTCTTCAACCTTTAGAATTGATTCACTCTAACATTTGGACATCACCAATTCAGTCCATCAATGGATGCAAATACCATGTTATCTTCATAGATGATTTTTCACGATATACTTGGATTTATCCTCTCTATCATATATCTGAGGTCTTTCCAACTTTTGTCAAATTTAAGATCTTAGTAGAAAATCAAGTCACTACTAGGATTAAACAAATTCAATCAGATGGGAGAGGTGAATATACCTCAATTCATTTTCAATCCTTCTTGACCAAGCATGGTATCTTACATAGAAAAACTTGTCCCTATACATCACAACAAAATGGAATTTCTGAGCAAAAACTGAGACAAATCTTAGAGAAAGTTTGACACTTTTAGCCCACTCCCATCTCTCAAATCGTTATTGGGTTGATGCCTTCGTCACCGTTGTGCACATAATCATTAGGCTGCCTACTCCAACTCTTAAGTACAAGTCACCCTACTTTAAACTCCATAATCGTGAACCTGCCTATCAAACTCTTAGAGTCTTTGTTGCCTCTGCTATCCTCCTCTCTAACCCTTTGGCTTGCATAAATTGGAATATAGATCCAAACCTTGTATTTTCCTAGGTTACAACTATGCTAACTATAAATGCTTGGATCCTAGGTTACTAGACATGTTATCTTTAATGAAGATTTCTTCCCTGCAAAGGATAAAGCTACTTCACAACTTCCTTCCAAGATTAGTGCTCAAGGTGATGTTCCTTTCATTCTTCCTATTCAACTGCCTTTTGCCCCTCATAATATTTCTGGTTTACCTCCTGTTTCTGACCATACCACAGCCCCGAGTGCATCTTCTCAACCTGTTGCCAAGCCTACCTCAGAAATACCCAATCCCTCACTCCCTCCTATCTCCCCTCACCCCATGGTCACTCGTGCTCGAAATAATGTCTCTAGGCCCAAAAATTTCACAAATGGCACCATTTGGTACCCTCTTCCCCGTGCTCTTCTTGCTGAATCCTCTCAAATGGATCTGGAACCCACATGTTATTCATCAGCTATCAAGGATGCGAATTGAGGCAAGCAATGAATGTTGAATTTGATGCCTTGCTAAAAAATCACACATGGACCTTTGTTCCTTTTGATTCGGCTGCCAATAGCATTGGGTGCACATGGGTGTTCCACTTAAAGAGGAAGGCTGATGGCTTCATTGACCACAACAAGGCACGCCTCGTTGTCAAGGGGTTCCATTAGTAGGTCGGCATTGACTACGGTGAGACCTATAGCCCCGCAATCAAGCCAACAATGTAAGTATTGTACTCTCCATTGCTATCAACGATGGTTGGCCTATACACCCAATTGATATTCATAATGCATTTCTTCATGGGCATTTGATTGAGGAGGTCCACTTATCCCAACCTCCAAGATTTGCTCAACCTCAGCATCCTACACAACTCTATAAACTCAACAAGGTCTTGTATGGCTTGGTTCTCCAGACTTAGATGCAAACTGCAAGAGCTTGGATTTCATAGCTCCAAGTCTGATACATCTCTTTTCAAATATAAATCTATTGCATACACCACGTTTGTTTTGATTTATCTAGATGACATCTTGATAACATGTTCAAATTCCTCTGCAATTGATGAGCTGCTACTTTGCTGTGAAAGACTTGGGCAAACTCAGTTTTTTCCTAGGCATTGAAGTCATTCCCTCCTCTGGTGGTGTTATTCTCTCTTAGCACTGGTACATCCTTGACCTCCTCAAGCGCACCAAGATGCTTGAAGCAAAACTGGTTAATTCTCCTATGGCTTCCTCCACTCATTTATGGGCATTTGAAGGTGATCTCTTCTTTGAACCCACTTTATTTTGCAGTACAACCCCATGTTCCATGCACAAACAAAACACGTCGAGATCGACTTTCACTTCGTTCATGACATAGTTGCGAAAAAAAATCATTAACATCAAGTTCATCTCTAACAAAGATCAGCTAGTGGATATCTTTACAAAGCGTCTTTCATCCTCTCTTGTTTTGGTTTTCTTCAAGAAAAGCTCAATATCAATCCTATACCGTTGCGCTTGAGGGAACAAGAACAAATATAAACAATTATATTCTTAGATTCTATAAGCCCTATATGTTAGGAAATAGTTAGGATGCAGCATCAACTGATAGCCAAAAAAGGAAACAAGTCGTGGAAGTGGAATTTGATGATCAAAGTTCACCCATGGATAAATGTGATGACAAACAATTTTCAAGAAACTCAAGCACGAGGAAGAGCCTTATTCTTTAGCAAGAGACAGAGAGAAACGTGATCGAAAAGCACCAGAGAGGTGTGGATTTAAGTATATGGTTTCTTTTGCCTTAATAGCTAGTAGTGGAGATCCATCATCTGTTCAGAATGGTATGCCGCAAGAGGTGGAGTAGCCACAAAAAAGTAAAATTTGGGAGTCGATAGAATTGACCAAGGGAAAAAAGACTATAGGGTGCAAATGGGTCTACTGGAAGGCAGAGTTAGCTAAGAAAGCTTTGTGGCCAACGAGACTAGTAGAGAAGCATGATGTTATGTCTAAACCAAGTCCTATGCTCGAATATATGAGACGCATGAAATTGAGTAACACTTCTGGATTGTGATGGCTCTTAAAGGCTTTGGCAAAGACATCTCGAAAAGATTCTTATTGTTAGATCTAATGGGACTCAAGTTAAGGTGGAGATTTGTTAACGTGGGTGACATGAACCCATCAAGTTGGTGGGACCCAAAATTTTGTCTCCTTCAAGTAGGAAAGTGTTTTTTGTTACCACCGACTTCATTCATTATAAGTAAGCAGCTTTTGTTTGTTACCCAGCGTTGCATGAAACAAGAGAAGAAAAACAAGCGCCAGACGTTTTCTTCTTGGTTTTGAAGAATTGAAACAAGAGAGAGAGAAAAAAAAGGTGAGTCAAGGCGTCGGACAGTGAAAGAAATTTAGGGAGCTATGCGTGCGAAAGTGAGAGAAAAAGATAAACGAACCTACCATTTGTCCCAACAAAAGAGAAGTTTATATTCTTATTTTTTCTTTTGTTTTCTCCTTTAGGGAAGAATCTTGTGTAAGTGAGATTTGGGCATATTGGGGATTTGGGTTTTGAGTGATTTTCTTTTTATTGTTTTGTATTCCATTTTTTATAGTATTTCTCCATAATCGCCTCCGCCTGTGGATGTACCTCACATTGAAGGAATTACGTAAATTCTTGGTGTTCATGTGTGATTATTTTGTCTTATTTACCGTAATTGTGGTCCTTTGTACAACATGATATTTAGACCAATCAAATGGAGGAAGTGCTATCAAAGCACACAACTAACTACATATTACCAAAGGTCATACATAGATACATTTTGTTCAATTGAAGTAAAACTGACCCAGTCAAAAAGGCAAATAAAGTTCCAGAAGAGAGACAACAATGTTAGAGGCACAATTATCATTGTTAATGAAATACCACGGAATGATTAGGATAAAAATATGTCAACATTTTTGGTTAATTAACAAAGTGAATATATAGAATTTGGAAGAGAAGCTTACATGTTACTCGCTTTCAGCATCCCAATGGGCAGTTTTCCAGTTAGCAAGTTGCCGGTTAAATATCTAAACAAAATCAATATTAACAATTCAGTATCATTTTGTAGTTTGTGCATTACAGATCATCAGGTAAACTTGTCCTTGAGGATACAAATTTGAAAGAGGAACAACATTAACTAGGAAGAAAATTTGAAAAATCCTTATATGGATATCAACATGTAGTATTTAACTAAAGGAAACCTATAAATTCAATGACATGAAGGGACTTAAATTTTCTTTTTTAGCCTTTAGCAAACACACTACTGGGTAGGTATTTAAGAGAATACATTTTCAAAACTCAATTACCCATATGGATGATAATACTTCAAAAATTTTATAGAACCCTTGTAACTAAAAGCTTGACTTGGTGCATTTAAAGCCACATTAGTGCCACGTTCTATTCTACAAGCCATTCAGTTATTTGACCCTTGAAACATCCTGTCAGGTTGGTCACAGATAATTCTGTTTCGGGCCCAAGGTTTGTTTTGAGTTTAACTTCGATGTCAAACTGATAGTTTTGTCTGATTTTATACTTGAGGCCTTTTAAGGCCAGAATCTAGGAGTCATCTAGTTAATAAAATTGGAGATTGCCTAATTGATCAGACCAACAAACTATTTCTTTTTCATCCCCACTAATGAGGTAATGATCACACAGTGCCTCTTAGCTATACGGAAATGGTCGTCTGCAATTTGATATAAGAAAATATTCATATAATTTAAAATGCATACATGAAACTCGTCCATCGAAGATCGACAAACATTTTTGGCATTTCTCCACTTAGTTTGTTAAAGCTGAGATCTCTGCATGAAAAGTTATAATTAAATGAATTAGAAAACAAATAGCACCCTGAAAAATCAGTCATTTCCTGGAAAAAAAAAATGTTACAAACAAACAACATATTAAAATTATCAAAACGAGAAAAGACAGTCATTTTTATATAAGAATGTCATAAACAAAGTCAAAACCACGCTAATTTAGAGTGGATTCTTATATCTTTTAAAAAACATTTGCAGATCCTAGGCCTTGGTTTAGATTGCAAGTGGGTGGCAAAGGGAGGTCATGGTTTTGGTTTTTGTTTAAAACCTTATAAAGTAAAATTTTTCTAGAGTATTTCTTGGAATATCATTTGTTAGTTTTTTATTGGCTGCATTCTGTTGACAAAGTCACTATTATATAATGTTGGTGTTTTAACATTGATGCCGTATATTTCAGAATCTTCAAAGTATTTAGAGTTTATTTCACTAATACGGAAAAAGCTTTATTATGACAAGTTACAGTGTCACAAACTTTAAGAAGGCTATTTCAGAATTTCCAAGAAGATTTTGTACAGATTCCAACTCAGAGAAATCGGATCCTTTGCTTCCGTCCGGACAGCCCAGTTATGCGTCCGGACGCCTATTAGTGTCTAGAAGATTCTTAGCGCTCTAGCGTGCATATGTTCGAACGACAAGGCAACACCATCCGGACGCCAGTTAGAGTTCAAGAAGTATTTGGATTTCCTTTTTAGACATGTATGGGAAGAAAGCCTGTATCTGTCCAGACGCAGTCCTTGATAAGGAAATTACGTTCAGACAATTTGCAACTATCCATGATAAGTGGTGAGTGTTGCACATTCAAGCCCCTTAACTTGCATATGTTAATTCCTTTGCATTGTTATTTGTTTGATTTTGTGTTGTTTTATTGTTTTCAGGTTTTAAATAAACATGCAATTAATTCCATTGATTTTAGGATTAAAATACACTTTAAGAAGACCTAGAAGATATTGGTAAGCTTAACAATCATAATAGAAGACTTATATGATGTGGTTAAGTTTAATCAAATCAAGGGAAGGATTAAATCAGAATTTCTCCAATAAGAGTCAAAATCGGATTAGATTCAAATTTGGATTCTACACACGTCTCAGAATTTGGATCATAACTTTCTGCTTAGATCTCGGATTCCAATAACAATGGTGGCATTGGAAAGCTAATAAAAACCTCAACAAATATATCTGTGGATCTGGTTTTAACCCTTTCTCGTTTTTATTTTTGATTTCTTTGTGGATCTAGTTTGTCTAGTTGAAGAAAATAAATTTAGCGCTAATGGTAGGCAACCTACTTTACTAAAACTTTTCCTGTTGATTTTCTTGATACTTATTATACAGCTGGAGTAGTGCTTTCTTTTTCAGGACAAGCACTTTTGCGTTGAAGTTTTGGGGAGTACAACCATCCCAACTTTTTTTTTCCTTCCACCCGGTATTGTATCTCTATCTATACATTGGGAACAATGTATCATTTAAGTTTGGGGGTGGGAAAAACATTTTGTTGTCCTGCTGTAGATATTGTGACTGCCTAATCACGTTATTTCTAAGAATTTCGTTGAACTTTAATTTTAATTTGTATTTCATTGGTGAGCTTAACATGACGAACAAATGATCGCTTGACTAGGGAATTAAGAAGTTTTGTTATTTTCTTTGGCAGCATGAGATATTACTTGTTTTAATTTGATTCTCACAAGCACACTAGTGTGTAGTCTGTGAGGTATGAAATTTGAAATCAGTTATGTCTGTTATCAATATCTTAGATGTAGATAGGTAACTTATTGGAGGAATAACATTGGCATAACAAGTAACTAATCATTTGAAATCAGTTATGTCTTTTAGGCCTCTCCTAGTCTCTATAAATAAACCCCTAAACTTCAAGAGAAGGTGTGCTTAGCTTTAAACAAAAAATTATTCTTGAAGGCTTGACAAGTTGAAAAGGTGAAGAACATGGCATGAGGCCATCCCAGCCCCACATTGAGCAGCTAAACTCGTAATAGGGTGTTGATGTAACCCTTTCCAAGTAACAATGATTTAATTGTATTTTAATTTTGGATTTTCTATATGCATGATGGTTGTATAATTGTGAGAATTAATCTTAATGTTTATATTCAATCATTATGAATTTCTTATCTTGTCTTAGAATGTCTTTTATATTGATTGAACTCAATCTTTCATATTTTCTGTGATTATGTGAATGATTATTATACAATGGTTTTAACGGATATATGATCAAGAGGGTTAGATAGGCCATGCCTAGGGAAGACGGATTGTACTACACCCTAGTTTAGTGTAATTTCGGTAGACAATTCGTACCAACAAAAGATGAGTTATATTATTCCAATAATTGTGTGTATCCTATTAAGACGTAGCTAATCCATATCAAAGGAAGACAGGTTGTACTGCATCTTAGTGGTTAGATGAACGGTCTGTGCCAGCCAAAGATAGATTATACTTATTCTTTAGAGGTAATTTCTTGACTACTCGAGTGAGACGAGCCCTATATCATGCATAGTATGAATTTCCCTTGTTAATTTATGATTGACCGTTGTTATGCGGTAAGTAGTGAAATCAATCCCCTATTCTTTCTCTCATTACTACAATCTTTATTTTTATGTCTTTAGCTTTATGCATTTAACGTAGTTATAAATAAAATCAAATCAAACTTCTTTTAATTAAGTTATATTTAATCTTGAAAAACTTGATAACAATTCATATGCAGTCCTTGAGGTTCGACACCCTCAATATAGCCCTATCCTATAAGGATTCGTACTATTGCGAGTGAATAATTTTATTATTGATATTTTTGTACACAAAATGACCACATCAATTTTTGGCACCGTTGCCGGGGACTGCTTAACAGTTGAGTTATTAAGTTCTAAAGATTAAATCTAGCTTCATTATTTTATGTTTTCATTTTTATTTTTACTTTTAATTTTCGTTTCTAATTTTGCTTTTAATGTTTCTTTTTTCTTTTGTTTTTTCCTTTTTCTTTTTCCTCTCAGTTTTTCTCACTTAGTGCCATCAGCATCTGCAGCAGCTAAATTCTAGCATTCCAACAGGCCGTTTGTGAGCTTTCTATTCCGTTTTTATCTTTATTTTCTTTTGTTTTATGCTGGGTCATCGTTCTCTATCATTGCCTTTAATTTCTTGTGACCTCGACATTGAACGCACTCTTAGACAACTTAGATCCGAAAGGGACTCTAATTTGCTAGGAGAGTGCCCCACTGAGACTATGGGTGACAATAACACTATGGCTTTGAGAGATCACTATCTCCCTACCACATACACTCCTCCCACATATCTCAGGCTGCCGTAACACTATGAGATTAAGCTCAGCACTATATAGAGTTTACCATCTTTTCTAAGACTTAGTATTGAAAATCCTTACGACTTTCTCGGTGAATTCCTGACAATCTATTCTACCATTATATTGAGCGGGTTCACTAAGGACACTCTTAAGTATGCATCTCTTTCCCTTCTCCCTCAAGAAAAGAGCCAAACATTGATTTCATTCCTTAGCACCAAACTTCATTACTTCTTGGGCTTAACTGCAACAAGAATTTCTGAAGAAGTATTTTCTCATAGGAAAGACCAATGATATTAGGAGAGCTATCACTAGTACCTCCCAATATGAGGGAGAACAACTATATGAGACTTGGGAAAGACTCAAGGACCTACTTAGATCATGCCCACACCACGCTGTCCCGAAATGGTAGCTAGTGCAAAGCTTCTATGAAGGCTTGACCGAGCCTAATAGAAAAATGGTAGATGCATCTTTTGGGGGAACATTCATGATGAAAAGTGAGGATGAAGCAATGGATTATGTTTGAAAACTTGAGTGATAATTCCATTCAGCATGCATCCACTAGACGTAGAGCACCTGCACCTAAGCACCAAAGACCGAAGGTCTTTTTAAAGTAGGACAATCTTCGGATATAGCCAATCAAGTAGTTGATGCTATCAATAAGAAGTTCGATCAATTGATAGTGGCTAGTTTTGCTCCTCATTCTGCTCACACAAATACACAGCATTCACCATGTTCATTTTGTTCGAATCCTATGCATCAAGTCAATGATTGTCCTATGGTTGCAAATTTTTCTAATGTTTCAACTGAGCAGGTTAATGCAGCATTTTCACATCTAGGTAATGATCCTTACTCCAATACTTATAACCCAAGGTGGAAAAATCATCCCAACTTCTCATGGAAAGCTCAAGCTGCAAGTAACTCGGTCCCAGGGGTGTACAATTAAGCTTAATCTAACAAGCAGCCCTATCAACCTTCTTCCACATACAGGCCTCCACAACAACAATCTCAGGCTACACCATTTCCTCGGTTGGATTTTGACCTTCAAGATCAGCTATTGAAATTTATGAGCAAGATGGATCGGACAATGGACTCTCACTCCCAAGCCATTGCCAAAATTAAGGCTTAGTTGGGACCATTGATTCAATCCATAGCCAAGTTAGAAGTGCAGATGGGACAAATGGCTAATACACTCAACAAGAGGGAAGAGGGGACACTTCCAAGTCAGCTGGTGGCCAACCCGAATGGACACTACATGGCAGAAGCAAGTACATCAAATCATCAGAAGTGCTAGCCATCACCACATTGCGCAGTGGAAGAAGGGTCGAGAATCATGTGCAAGAAAAGGAGTATGAGCAAATACAGACCCCACAGAATCTGTAGAAGGAAAAGTGTAAGCATATAAGCACTGAGGCTTCTTCTTCATCTGCTCCCACTACTGAGATACCATATGAGCCCCGGTTCCCATTTCCAGAATGTCTCAAGGCACCTTCTTACTTCAGGAAACAATGAGAGAAAATACAAGATATGATGGAGGTTTTCAAACAAGTAAAAATCAACCTCCCACTCCTTGATGCCATCAAGCAAGTTTTTGCTTATGCCAAATTCCTCCCATTGGGTTCGTTGACACGAATTTTTTAGACTTTGCGTGCAGGTTGCATAAATTCATCTATGGGCTCAAACAAGTCCCTTGAGCTTGGTTTACACGACTATCTCATACCTTGCTTGATTTTGGTTTTGTTGGGTCTCAAGTGGATCAATCTCTTTTTACTTTTCATACGGCTAAGGTCCACATTTTTCATTTAGTCTATGCCGACAACATAGTTATTACAGGTAATGATGACAACACTGTTTCTGGGCTGATTGAGAAACTAAAGGGTGATTTTGAAATGAAAGATCTTGGGCCATTGTTGATTTTTCATGGGTATTCAAGCCACATGCAATACCATTGGTCTTCACCTTCGTCAATCTAAATCCATCATTGATTTACTGGAGCCTGTTAACATGAGAGCTGCTAAACCATATTGTGCCCCTACCTCTTGGGTTCCAAGCTTTCAAAACTGGATGGTGATTTGTTAGATGATCCTTTGACATATTGACATGTAATGGGTGCTCTTCAGTATGCTACCTTAACAAGGCCCGACATTTCCTGCTCGATGAATCAACTATGCCAGCATATGAAAGCTCCAACAACAACCCATTTGACTTCTGCCAAACGGGTGTTACGGTATTAAAAGAACACAATTGATTTTTTTGTCTTTTCATCAGCAAAGGCTCTATTTCTCTTAGTGTTGTTGGAGATGGAAAGATTATGTCCCTAAATTCTTTCCCTAATTTGATTATGATTTGATTTGTAATATTTTATTATTTATATCCATATTAGGTTCTAGGTTTTTCCTATTTAATCAATGTAGCCTTATCGCAAAATATGAAGTAATCGAGTAATCATAATATTTCTCCTCTATTTTTTTCTGCTTGGTATCAGACCAGGTTTAGATCCTAAGCTAAACCCCTACTTGGTAAAACCCCTCATTGTGATATTCTAAAAACCCCTAGTTTGGTTCTTCTTTTCTTGGCGGCAGCACCGCTCTTGTGAGCTTAGCCCACACGAGTAGTGCCTTGATAAAGCTCTAAAATGGTTGTACATGGTGACCAGAACGTCTCTAGTGGAAAAGAAAAAACTAATTCCTTTACCATGCGTTTTCACGGTGGTTCTAAGTGGGTGGTTGTCGATTGGCTCTTTGGCGGTCCTAGCTGGTGTCATCGGCGAGTTCTGATCCTCTCCAACAGTTTCTGATAGTTTGTGGCGACGTCTGCTTGTCTCCAACGAATTTTTGGCAAAATTTGACAATTTTTTCGGTGGTTTTAGTTGTTTCTGGAGGCTGCTATGGTCTTTTCCAGCATTTTTTGAGTTATCCAACATCTTATGTAGTGTTTTGAGGTGTCGCCGGTGAGTTTTGTAATTATGTTTTATTGTCTTGTTCTTGATAGTCAATATTGTGTAGATCTTTCTCACTATGGATCTTGCATAATTGTATCTGACAATAATAACAATTAAAAAAAAAATACATTTAAGCCCCCCCAATTTACCAGTCGTTTTGAAAGTAGCCTCTAAACTACCAACCCTTAGACTCTAGCCCGCCAAACTACAAAAAAGTTTCAAAAAGATCTCTTTTGTCAAAATATGCCTATAACACCTCTGCCACGTGTCATTTTTCAATTTAAAAATAATAAAAATTAATTTTAAAATTTAAAATTTAAGAACTAAAAAACCTAATATATATATATGGCCACCCCCATTTTGGCCAAGGGGGTGGCTCGGCCACCCTCGTTTGGCCTGGGGGTGGGTTCAGTCACCCCTGACCGATCGATCTGGGGGTGGCCAAATCACCCCTATGGCTCTTAGGGGTAGATTGGCCACCCCCAGACTGGCTGGTCAAGCGTGGCCGAACCCACCCCTAGGCCAAACAGGGGTTGTTCGACCACCCCCAATAGAGTGGTTTCGACCACCCCCATTTTGCTCCTTGGGGGTGGCTGAACCACCCCCAAGAGCCATGGGGGTGGTTCGACCACCCCCAAACTATATATATATATAAATTATTTTATTTTAAATTTAAATTTATTATTATTTTTTAATTGAAAAATGACACATGACAGGGATATTATAGGCATATTTTGACAAAATGAGTCTTTTTGAAACTTTCTCGTAGTTTGGGAGGCCAGAATCCAAGGGTTAATAGTTTAGAGGGCAACTTCCAAAACGGCTAGTGGTTTGGGGGGGCTAAAATGTTTGTTCTTTGGATCCATTCGTTTCAGTCCCCATAATTGTTTGGTTTTGTTCCACCTACACACAAATCCTCTTGTCTCTTGTTTATGTGGTGGGTTAACCAACAAGTGGCGAAATGCAGACAGATTGCAAGGAAATAGAAGGGAAACTACCGACAATTTTACTAAAAATAAGCTAGAGCTCTTAGAGAGGCCCAAACTCTCAAGGTACGACTTACAATTCAATATTGAATTCTGCTCTAACTTCTACTACAGTCGTCCATATATAGGCGCTTCTATTGGAATATATCCTACAGAATAGCATCCTTTCTCACTCCTTTAAACAGCTACCAAATAACAAGAAATAGAAATTTAATCTAGGGATAAAATGGTAAATGAACAAATAACCAAACAACCTTCTAGAACTTCTGAAAACTGCCTTTCAGTTGAGTCATTGTTGGTGACTCACTATCCACGCTCCATGTCATCTTCCCCACTCACTAGCCGTGGCTTGAGATGGCACCACCATGGCAGACCCATAACATGGCCTCCCCCATCAGAGTACCTTGCCCACAAGGTGCGGAAACTGGGATTGCAATGTCCAAAGTAGCTCCCACGAGTCATTCTCCGAAGAATCCCCTTGCCAACGAATTAAAACTTCTGTCGCATCACAGCCATTTTTCTTAATCAAGCGACAATCGACAATCTGCTCAAGTTTAGGGTGGATTTTGCCCTCGGCATCCACAGGTGGCAGGGTGGGAATGGGAGAGGCAAAATGCCCAAATTTCTTTTTCAAACAAGAGACGTGGAAGACCGGATGAAGGCAAGCGGCCAGAGGTAGGTCAAGCTTGTATGCTACCGATCCATTGCGGCGCAAAACTTGAATAGGGCCATAAAATCTTAGAGAAAGTTTTAAATTCTTGCACAAGGCTAAGGATTTATGGCAGTACGGCTGCAACCTCAGGTAAACCCAATCTCCTTCCATAAAGACACGCTCAGTGCGGTGTTTATCCGCCGGAGTCTTCATTTTATTCTGGGCAACCTACAAATGCTCCACGAGTAAAGAAATGATAGTGGTACGATCCCGCAATTGGGAGTCCACTGCCAGATTCACAGACATGCCTGGCACATGTGATAAAAGGGTAGGAGGAAGGTAACCATAGAGGGCTCCAAACGGAGTACAAACCGTCGCAGAATGGTGGTTGGTATTGTACCACCATTCTGCCAAAGGCAACCATAGGTTCCAAGATTTAGGCTTAGCACCGGCATAGCAACGTAAGTAGGTCTCCAAGCATTTGTTGAGGGCTTCACTCTGACCATCTGATTGTGGGAGATAAGCTGAACTAAAGGCGAGGGAAATTCCTTGAAGATTAAAGAGCTCTTTCTTTTTTTTGATAGGTAAAGATTAAAGAGCTCTTTCTAGAAAGAACTTGTAAAAATTGGATCCCAATCACAGACAATCGTAGTAGGCATGCCGTGTAACTTAAGGATATTTGCCATGAACACCTAAGCAACCTTAGAGGCAGAGAACAGATGGGCCAAAGGGATGAAGTGGCCATAATTCATGATTCAATCAACCACCACGAAAATAACTGAGAAACCTTGCGAAAGGGGTAGACCCTCAATGAAATCCATTGAGATGTGGGACCAAACCCGAGTAGGGATTGGTAAGGGTTGGAGTAAACTAGGGGGGAGTAAGTTTCGTGCTTGTTCTCCTGGCAAATAAGGCATTCCCTGACGAATTGCTTGATATCCTCGCGAATTCCGGGCCAATAGCAATTGGCTTTAGCCTCATGAACAATATTGCAGTACCCCAAATGGCCTGCTAAGGGATTGGAGTGAATGAATTCCAAAACCTAGCGTTGGAATGGAGAGTGTTTCAGAAGCCATAAACGACCTTTGAGGATGATAATCCCTTGCTCCAGGGAAAAACCTTTAGGACCAAAGTCACCTTGTTGAAGAGACTATAATAATGTCGTTGTCTGCGGGTCATCAACGTAAGAGGACTTCAAGTTCGAAACCCAAGCAGGGGTTGGAAAAGAGATGAGGGAAATGGAGGCCTCCTCTCGATGAGAACTGGGCTCCGAGAGCTGAGATAAAGCACCTGCCACGCAATTGTCACTGCCCAGTTTATACTCAATTACAAAATTGTAATCGACTAATTTAGACAACCAACGTTGCCAGCAGGGGGTCCCAATATTCTAGTCAAGAAGAAATTTGAAAGCCTGATGATCCATTTTGACAGTAAAGGTGTGACCCAATAATTAGGGACGCCAATGTTGAACTACGGTCACTAAGGAGAGGAGCTCATTCTCGTAAGTGGAGAGTAGGAGAGCACGACCCTTTAAGGCCTTGCTGAGGAAGGCTATTGGCTGCCTTGTCTACATCAAAACAGCGCCAAGACCTGAACTGCTGGCATTGCACTCGATCACAAATGTTTGGTTGAAATCATGTAGGCGAAGCACCGGGGGAGTAAGCATTGCCATCTTGAGCGTGTTAAAAGCTACCGTGGCCGAAAGTGTCCATTGGAAGGCGTTCTTCTTCAAGAGAGCCGTTAATGGTGCAGGCATGATTCCATAATTCCGGATGAATTTTCAGTAGTATCCGGTGAGGCACAAAAATCCCCGTAAAGACTTGGTCGTGTGTGGGAAAGGCCAATTGGTCATGACTTCTAACTTGGAGGGATCGGCTCGTACCCCTTGCTGAGAAATCAGGTGTCCTAAGTAATCCACCTCTTCTATCGCAAATCGACATTTGGAAAGCTTTGCAAAAAGTTTTTGGTGTAGCTGAACCTCCAACACAGCCTGCAGACGAACCAAATGGTTAGCTAAGGAGTTGCTGTAAATGAGAATGTCATCGAAAAAGACAAGGACAAAGCGGTGGAGGAAGGGCTTGGAGACATCATTCATGAGAGCCTGGAATGTCAAAGGGGCATTTGTAAGCCCAAATGGCATTACGAGGAACTTGTAGTGGCATTCGTGAGTGCGGAAGGCAGTCATAGGGATGTCATCAGCCCGTATTTGGATTTGATGGTATCCGGAGTGAAGGTCCATCTTGGAAAAAATGACTACGCCATGGAGCTCGTCTAATAGCTCATCGATGATAGGGATGGGGTACTTGTCTTTAATCATCTCTTGGTTAAGAGCCCGATAATCGAGGCATAACCGCCAACTGCCATCCGCTTTCCGTACCAATAGGACAGGCTCAAAGAAAGGGCTCTAGCTCGGGCTGATCACACCCGACTATAAGAGCTCCCAAATATTTTTCCAATCTCAAGTTTCTGGAAGTAGGGGCATATGTATGGGAGAACACTGATGGGTTGAGGGTTTTTGAGGTTAATCTAGTGATCTAGCTCGCAGGACGGAGGAAGACCTGAGTGTTCGGTAAACACACGAGCAAAAGTGGTGAGAAGGGCTTGAATGGAGGCAGGGAGAGTGTAACGACCCACCCTCAATGACACAATATTGTCCGCTTTTGGCTCCCCCTAACCAAACTTTCCAGGAGGTCACCCATCCCGATTTTACTGTCATAGGAGCACACTTAACTTCAGAGTTCTGATAGGTTCATTGCCACCATGACTTTAAAACGCATTGTGTCAAGAAGGGTACGAATATACATATGAGCACATACCTATTCCCATACCCAGACAATTTGGGATGTCACAATCAACCCCTTTGGAACCCAACATCCCCGCTGGCGACCCTTATAGGATCACCCCAGTCTTGGCGTCCCAGCGAGTGCCCATTGGCGACCCTCATGGGCTTGTGCACGCTCACCCCATCTCAGGCTAGGCAATGGCTCTGATACCATTTGGAACGACCCACCCTCAACGACACAATATTGTGTGCTTTTGGCTCTCTCAAACTAGACTTCCTAAGAGGTCACCCATCTCAGTACTAATCTTCTAGAAGTATGCTTAACTGTGAAGTTCTAATAGGTTCCTGGCCATCACGACTTTAAAACGAGTTGTGTCAAGAAGGGTGCAAATATACATATAAGCACATACCCATTCCCATACCCAGTTGATGTGGGACGTCACAGAGAGGGGCTGGGTCAGCTTTGGTTTCAATGGTTACAAGCTGGAGAAAGAACCCTTTGTTGGCAAAAGGGGAAGGTTTAATGAAGTTGGGTCCTGCTTCCAGCGAAAGACCCTTAGGAGTGAGTCCTGTGAGTCGGGTAGGAACACCCAAGTATGTAAACTGCACGGTCATCAAGGTAAAATCCTAGAGGATCGGTCCCAGGGTGCTCAACCATTCCACCCCGAGAACCATGTCACACCCACCCAAGGCAATTAGATAGAAGCTACTGGAAATGGAAAAGCCCTAAACCTTGACTGTGACAAAAGTGACCTTCCCCAAACTTTGGACAGTGGTTCCATCAGCAATTTTAAGCTAGAGTAGAGCAGTGGAAGTGTATTGGAGCTGGACTTTGTTTAAGAAGGCCAGATCCATGAAGTTATGGGTACTTCCTGAATCTACCAAGATGCTGACTTGCTGGTTTTGCAGACGGCCCATCAGCCACATAGACTTGGCACCCAGAGAGCCAGAGATGGCATTGAGAGAGATTTCTGGTTCCTTGCACTCCACTATGTCAAACTCGAGGATATGACCAGTGGCATCAGAGGAGTTATAATAGACCTCCTCGCTGGTGTCTTCTGATGTAACGGTTGCTTTTTAACCAGGTTTATCGGTTTTATTCAAAGTCTTCAAGTTATATGAACATTGTTCGTTTCAAGCCATGTGACTGGTCACAAGTTTCTAGAAGATGTCCATAAAGATTCCATGCTTTTTCCATGTCAAATCAACCGGTTCCTGTGCAACCATCCAGACGGGCCTTTGAAGGCGTCTAAACGGGCCCTCAGTGTCTAGAAGCTTCAGCGTTGAAGACGTCCGAACGTCAGAGCAACACCGTCCGGACGCTAGGTCAAGCTTCTCAAATTTCTACACGGAGTTTGATATCAGTCGACACTATTTGGGAAGTTTCTACAAGACGCCCGGACGACATGGCAAGACATCCGGACGACATGGCAACAAGTCCAAATGCTACTCAATGTTCTATAATATTCCGGGTTTCCTTTACGGACGCAAATATTCTTTATACATCTCCTCATTCCAAGATATTTTCTTTGACTTCTCTTATTCTTTTAAGCTTTGGTCCTTTTTAGAATATTGGAATAATCGTTGTTTGAGATGTTGATTTGAGATGTTGTGCATGATTATTCTATCTTTGTACAGGATGGATATTGATATATCTGTATCTTTTGGATTGCTTTATTTTTGATATATTGATATATCGTCTTTATACCACATATTTTTTGAACTAACAGGATCTAATATTCTCTTGTGGATAAAGGAAAACCATTGGTATTTCTATCTAATCTTGTCAGGAATATGTCATTTTGCTGCTTCCAACATAGTGTTAGACAACGGGCTCTTTGGAAAACTAACTAGTGTTGAAGTCATATGTTCAAAATTCCAAAGGTCTCAGATTTCAAATAAGCTCATTCCCCCAGCTCATACAGAGTCTTCCGTAACTTATTCCTCTAGATTTGCACCAGCTAGAGATTCAGTAGTGAATCTTCTTTATCGTCTTGCAGACCACTTGTTTAGAGGATTTCATTCTGCGAATGATCGGTTTCGAGCTAAAAGACTCAAGTGACTAAAGACATTCAGTCTATGGTTTCCCGGCTTCAGGAGCAAGCCGAAGTGACTCAAATTCAAGAGATGTGATATCTTGAGGTTGTGGTTTTCTCTTATGATGATTTAAGCTTTTGATGAGACAGTTTACTATTATTCTTGTTGTTTTGAATTTTAGTAATTGTGGCTTTTCCTTATTACTCTGTTTACCCTTTGTCCTTTTGTGACAAAAATGTAGAGTACTTTTTGTTTTGGACCGGCAATGTATTTTCAAACCGGTAAAGTGTTTTTTGTCCCAAAATGGCCAAATGAGGAGTTTGTTAGTATTTTATGTTGGCAACATTCTGGATGACAAAAATACTTTATGTAACCGTTGCTTTTTAAATAGGTTTATTGGTTTTATTCAAAGTTTTCAAGTTATATAGACAATGTTTGTTTCAAGCCATGTGACTGGTCACAAATTTCTAGAAGATGCTATGAAGATTCCATGCTTTTTCCAAGTCAGATTAACCGGTTCCTGTGCAATCGTTCGAACGAGCCTTTAAAGGAGTTTGGACGCCCCTCAGTGCCTAGAAGTTTCAGCATTGAAGACATTCGGACGTCAGAGCAGCACCTCCAGAAGCTAGGTCAAGCTTCTCCAATTTCTACACGGAGTTGGATTTCAGTTGACACTATTTGAAAAGTTTCTGCAAAACGTCCAGACAACGTGGCAACATATCCGGACGTTACCCAGCGTTCTAGAATATTCCGGGTTTTCTTTAAGGACGCGAAAATAAGTGACAGTAAAGATCGTCTGGACACTTGGCCGAGCCATCTGGACGTGCTCCTATTATGGGAAGAATCGTGCTATTCTAGAAAGGCGGTCGCAGAAGACCGTTCGGACGAGGGTAAGTTACCGTTCAGACGCTTCACAGCCAGAGTCCAAATTTGTCTAGAATTACGTTTTCTGAAGCTTATAAATAGATGACTCTAAGTTTGTTATTTGTAAGAATTCAGCATAGAATTTAATAGTGCTTAGAGAGAGTATTTAGGGAGATTTGAAGATCCGCTATCTCTCTAGCCGTTGCCGGTGTATGCTCAACATTTCGTGTGAAGTCTATCTTAGAGGTCGGCCCTAAGGTAAAGGATTTCATCAAAGACCTCTTCAAGTAGGAGACTTGGTTGAGAAGCGTTTACGATGGACTTCGTGTTATAGTTAGAGGTTTGACTACTGCAATAGGTTTTGTGAGTACGAGTGCTTTGTAACTTTCTTTGCCTTTCGATAGTAGATTTCCTGGGTTTGGCTGCCCCAGAGTAGTTTTTCTCTACACAAAATTTGCACTTCATCAACAAATATATTGTCTCTTTTATTTTCTGCATTTAAAATATTTTGTTGCATACGAACACACACTTAGTATTTAGAAGTCATATATTTATTTTTCACTACTCTATGGTGCAATAATGTTGGAACTCTTGCACTTGCTTCAAATCCGGTTTTTCACACTCATACTAAAGCTTATTGAAGTTGATGTTTATTTTATTCGTGAGAAGAAGGGGCAAACCCATGTATAGAACAAGGGGGGCCACCCCTTGGTTTTAAATTTTTTTATTAAGTTAAATATATATGTATTTTAAGGCTTAAAAACTAGGCTTAACCCCCACTAAAAATTGACCCCTCATTCATACTTTAACCCCTCCAGATGAAAAATCCTGGTTCCGACCCCAGTGAGAAGGTTAACAATAAGGACATTCAAGTTCGTTACATTTCCACTCTTGACCAAAGGACATGCTGCTATTCGATTTTGTCTGCTGCATGACAAACTGAAGGAGCATGTGCAATTGGATAAGGACTCAGCGAAAGGTGTGCTAGCATGGACAACTGCAAGAAGACTTCCTGTAGTGAACAACCATTTAAACAAGAGGAAAGAGGATTGCTCACGGAACCAGGTTCTCAGACAATGCACTCAACTCAAACATATTCAGCACCATATCTGCAGAATTTAAAATTCTGCAGAAGTTCAAATTCAAATCTTGTGGATGTGTGATAACAAGAATGCCACCTAAGATGATTATGTCAATCAATACAAGGAGAAGAAAATGAATTATGAGCCATGCAAGAATACTGAATGAGCCATAAATTAGCATAAAAGCATTTTCAAGAGGATTTTTGAAATATCAGCAAACAGAAAAACGGAGGAAAAAGTGGCTACTGTACTAACAAGGTTGTCAACGTTGCCATATTCCCGAAATAATCAGGTAGCTGTCCAGTAATATTGCAACTCCTCAAAATCCTGGAACAAAATTAAAATTATGTATCGATGTAAACTTGAGTAGCCATAAGCATGGGTACTTTGGAAAATCATATCATTGAAACATTTAACTTACAGTGTTGTCAACTGTGTCAGATTATTAAGTTTTGGAAAAGGTTCTTCAGATCCAATCAAGTCACTAATTCTCCTACATATCAAATTCAACAAAGAATAATGCAATTCAAATGCAATTCCATCTGAAAATGATTTATACCTGGGACATAGAAGATCGATACTCACAAGTCTGTTAAGTTTTCCAAAAAAGCAATGCCAGGAGGAATTGGCCCGTTCAAACCACTTGCCTGAATCAGTCTGTTATCGCCAAATTTTGATTTAAAGAGGGATAACACATAACAGCCAAAATTAAAAATCACGAGAAAATCATTTAACACAATTAAAAAAGAAAAAGGAACAAAGCTCTCACAGTTTTGTAAGGTTTTTCCAGTTTTGAATATAATTGGGTATCTTTCCAGAAAATTGATTGTCACCGATCCGACTGCATTACGTTGAATGGACAAAAGGAATTAAAAAAAAGGAAAGAAATGTCATCTGTAAACTCAGAATGCAAAAATTAGTAACTAATTGCAAGCATATGAAAAACGTAATACAGAAAGAAAGAAAGAAAGAAAGAAATAGTAGCTTACAAGTCCTTCAATGTGATCAGCCCTGCAAATGAATCAGGCAGCCCCCCAGTAAAATAATTCGAGCTGAGGAAACTATAACAACATCATCAACAACAGCATATGAGTAAGAGTAAACCAATTGAGCTGTCAGCCTTAGGATTCAACATCTTTCCATAGAAAAGCCAATCCAAGTAATTCTCACACCAAATAAAAAAGGGAATATTCAAAATCGTCTTACAATCTTTCGATGGAGGACATATTGCCAAGCTCTGGAGGAAGCTTTCCGGAAAGCTGATTGAACTCCACCGTACTACAAATAATAAACTGAATTCCTTGATAACAGAACTCCAAAAAAAAAAAAAATCACAAATAGAAACAAATGGGCGATCAGAACTCACAAGTTTTTGAGAGTTTTGATGTTTCCCAGCTCTTTGGGGATAGAACCCGTTAACCGGTTTCCAATAAGGGAACTGCAATAAGACCCTTACGTAATTAAAATCATCACTCATCAAAGAATCGATTCGAGAAAACAATTACAAAAACCATGGATAATATATATGGGAGAGAGAGACAGAGAGTACATGTGGACCAGCTGCGTAGAAGAACCCCATCCCGGAGGGATTGAACCTTTGAGGAAGTTGCGAGTGAGGTCACTAATACGAGAGGGAAAGAGAGAAATGAGTCAGTTGATGAAAGAAAGTAGAGCATGTGTGCATCTGATCTCTGTTATGACTACTTACATTTGTTGGAGGGAAGGAAACCCGGCCAAATCTGGTGGGAGTGTGCCTGCAAGATTTTGTCCTTTGAGAACTCTGTACATCCAATAGAGAGTGAGGTTTTTAGTTACCGGGCTTAATTTTCTTAACATATATGAGAATAAAATCATAGTTTAAAGGCTCAGCAACCTAAATAACTTTTTTCTATTCAAATTGTGCCTAAGAACTTCAAAGTGGACTAACCTGATACAAATTGTAACTTTTTTTCCAATCAAATTTTATTTTCTGGTTCTTTTCACAATGTGAAATATATTTGAATATCATAAAAATGCTTGTTTTCCACTACTATTCATCCTTTATCCATCCCATACAAAAGAAGTAGAAATCCACTATTAAATATGTGAAATCCACATGTTCAGTGGTAAATAGGGAAAATATACTTTGAAATTCTGAATTATTATCATATTTTCATTTACGCCTCCAAATTTTAACAGGTGACATCATGGCCGCTCATACTATCATCACATGTTAAATTTGACACATTTTCATTTTTTTTCCTAAAATACCTTTAAAGTTATTAAAAAATTACCATTTGAAAATAATTAAACAAAAAAGGGAAAAATTGAAAATACCAAAAAGAGGTGGCTGTTTTGATATAAGCCCCTTTATTTTTTTTCAAATGGTTATTATTAATTTTTTTTAATTTTATTTTTTGATAACTGCAATTGTATTTCGGAGAGAAAAATGTAAAAGTGTCTAATTTGACACGAAGTGGTACTTCAAGGGGCTTCAATGTCACTTTTTATAGTCGGAAAGCATAAATAAAAATGTGGTGATAATTTAGATAAGTAAAGTGTATTTTCTTCATGGTAAATTTACAAAAGAGATGGGCAGAGATAGATCTATAACAGCAAGGGTGTGCCTTATTTTTTTTAAAAAAAAAATTAAAAAAATTAGGACTCATAAGATGAGAAATGAATGTAATTGTTCCACTCCATTCAAGTTATCTAACCAACCTGGTCTAGATCGAGTAATTTAGCTAAGAATAAGATTGTTATATCCTAGATATGTATATTCATACGAGATGTGAAGCCTCATCTGGATGTCTTTTAAAAAAAAGAGTACTAGGGATTACTAGGCAGATTTTGGCTGTAGACTTTGGCGTATTCCGGCAGCGTTCGGCTGGAAGAGGTGGGATGGTGGTGTTTGGCGTTCAGCTGCTTGATGTGCAGCCAGTTGTCCGATACCAAGAATGTCGAAACCGAGAGGTGCATGGCGTTTGGCTAGGAGAGGTGGGGAGGTGACGTTCGGCTAGGAGAGGCGTGGCAGCGTTTGGCTGGGAGAGGAGTGGTGGTTTGCAAGTTGCTTCACTAGGGTTAGAAGGAAATAATCAAATAAGTAGAGTGATGATCCGGTGTTTTAGGCTCTAGTGTATTTTGAGTCTTTTAAATGATGTGTCAAAATCTTATTAAAGGTCGTAAAAATAGTGTTTTACAAATGGTCCGGATTGAAGGTTTTCTCTTAACAATTAACAAATAAGAGAATTAGGTATAGTGGGGATAATATCATAAATTAGAAAAGTGAGATGTTTGAAGTAAAAATGTAATCTTATCTAATGTCACATGGTGGGCTAGGATTGGCAAGAGGATAGAATGTGTGTCGTGAGATGGAGCAAAAAGGGGTGAAGAAAAAACTAAAAATGGGCTTTGCCAATTTGTTTTTATTTTTGTTTATTTTATAAAGCAGGAAAATCATGTGAATGTTTTGAAAATTTACTTAGGTTAGGATTTTAAGTTGAAATGGTAATGGGTTTTGGTTTTAGGGAGATTATTGTTGATTTTTGAGTTGTTTATTAAGGCATTTCATCCATAGATGCTAAAATGTTAAGGTTTGAAAACTTTCTGACACTTCTAGACCTTTGCCAATTGGTAAAAGATAAGAAACCTAGATTTTTGTTTCACATAGAAACAAAGCTCAAACAACAACTGTTACAATTTCTTAAAACAAAAATATGATATAAAGGGATGTTTATGGTTCACCCAATTGGTCGTAGTGTGAGATTATCTTTGATATGGAAGGATGAAAAAAAAAAAGTGGAAAAAAGAGAGAGGCCTGAAAATTTAAAGAGATCAAAAAATGCAATGAGATATTGATAAGATCTAAAACGGAAACAAATGGCGAATCAAAACTGATATCAAAATGGTGACAGGAATACAAAGTTTTTTCATGCATGGGCTAGTCATTGCAAAAAAAAATAATTTTATTAGAAAACAGTAGATGAAGGGGGGGCAATTATGTTCGGAGTCTTAGTATAAGATAAAGGTGTTCATTGAGTTTCATCAAAACCTGTTCACCACAGCTTAACCTGTAGGAGTTGATGAATGCCTATCAACTTTGGAAACTAGGGTCACAAAGGAGATGAATGAGAAGAAATTAAAGGAATTTATAGTGGAGGAAATTGCAACAAATTTATCCCATATGCAGCCTCTAAAAGCCTAGGGCCTAATCGACTCACTGCATGTTTCTACCAAAAATTTTGGACAGTTGTAGGAGTAGAGGTATGTCATATTGTATTTATCTTCTTAATGATGGTTTTCAGGGTGCGCCTATTAATTCCACTTTTATAGCCCTTATCTCGGAAGTGAAAAATACTTCAGAAGTGTCTGAGTACAGACATATTATCTTGTGCAATTTTTTTTTTTTTTTTTTTTTTTTTTTAAAAAAAAAAATTAATTACAAAAGTATTAGCTAAAATGTTAAAGAAAATTTTGCCCTGTATTATTTTTCAAAACCAGAGTGCCTTCATTCCTAGAAGATTGATATTTGATAATATCTTAGTGGCCTATAAGGCTCTTCATACATGCTATATGGCTCTCAAACTAGATATGAGCAAGGTGTATGGCACGGTAGAATGGGATTTTTTTGGAAGCAACGATGAGGAAGCTTGGGTTTGTAGAGAAGTGGACACAGTTGATTATGACTTGCATTAGGTCAATGTAATATTCAATTCTTATCAATGGTCAACCGCATGGGCTCATAACTCCATCCAGATGACTTAGAAAAGGTGGACCCCTAGAATGGGTTAGAATACAAGAATTACTAGATGTCTATGAAAAAGACCCGGGATAGAAATTAACAAGAAGAAGACATCTCCTTTTTTCCAACAAAAATACAAGAAGGGAGGTAAGTGATCACATTCTCTCGTTGGCGGGGGTGTAGGTGACTCAATGTTATGAGAAGTATTTGGGGTTGCTGGATTTAGTAGGAAAGTAAAAAAACTATAAACTTTAAAAGCATAAAGGAGAAGATATGAAGCAAGCTTAATAGATTGAAGGAAAATTTTCTCTTTCAAGTAGGGAACAAAATTCTTCTAAAAGTAGTCATTCAAGCCATACCCATATATATATATATATATATATATATATATATATAGAGAGAGAGAGAGAGAGAGAGAGAGAGAGAGAGAGAGAGAGTGTGTATTTCAAATGCCCAAGTCTCTCTACAAGGGAATAAATTTCCTCATGCTTAAATTTTGGTGGGGTCATAAAGAAAATGAAGCCAAGGTCACACGGATGAGCTAATCCAAAATGGGATGGTCGAAGGCTAAGGGTGGCTTGGGTTGTCAAGATCTAAAATGTTTTAATATGGTGTTATTGGCAAAATAAGGACGGAGGCTACTGCATAATCTTAGTACTCTGGTGGCGTGAATCTTTAAGGAGAGATATCATATGAAGGGTAATTTTCTGGAGTCTAAGTTGGGCTATCTCTCATCTTATACTTAAAGAAGTATATGGAATGCCCAAGACCTTCTAAACAAAGGATTAGTGTGTGGAGGGTAGGGGATGGGGCTTCCATAAAATTTGGAAAGACAAATGACTTATAACTCCCTCAACTTACGCTATACAGTCACCAATAATGGTTCTTGAAAAGGAAGTAAGCGTTACAGAAATAATTGATGAAGATAAAAAATGGTGGAATATTCCTCTCATAAAAGAGATATTTAATAAGGAAGTTACGAACATATGCAATTTGGCGATAAATCCCAATCGAAAACAAGACAAATTAGTATGGGTTGGTACGCTAAATGGAGATTTTTCGATCACAAGTGCTTATCATTTTGAAAAGGAAAGGACCATGTTGAGTAAAGGTAGAAGAGTTCAAGTGCTCAAATAAATTGTAATATGTGGAATAGGATATGGAGGATTAATGTTCCTGGGGAGGTTAATATGTTTCTATGGAAGGCTTACAATAATCTATTACCGACCAAAGAAAATCTTTATAAAAGAATGATAATGCAAGATCTGTGTAATACCCAAACTATTAATTAGGGTTAAGTGAGCCTTAATTAAAATTAATGGTAATATTAGGATTTGTTAAGAGATAGAATTTTAACTTTTTTTCTAAGCCGAACATTCCCTTAAAACCCTAAGACTGTTGGTTTGATCGTACATTGAACGTTCAATGCCTGTAGTACTTGAAAAATCATATGGTTACAGTCTTCTCCTCATATTTTCACACCTATAAATAGGACCCCTCATGACCGTTAAACCCCATGTTCTATTTCCTTTGGTTTTAAGACCCTAGTAAAAGTGAGAGAGTGATTTGGAGAGAGAGAAAGAGAGAGAATGATCTCTCTTGGTTCTTGTTCTTCAAATGAGGTAAATTTCCTAACCTAGGTTATTTTTATCAGTGTTATTAGGTTGTTACATACTATTTAGTCACTTTTTCATGCCCTAGCCTTTGGTTTTTAATCTCTAGTTGGTTTTTCACTTTAATACAAGATTAGTGTTGGATTTGTGGCTTAATGGTATTGGACGTACCATGTTCTGCATGAGAGTGTTACTGTACTTTTGCACTGTTTTAGAGATCAATGACCTAATGTCATGTCGGGATGAGTTCTAGAAGAGATTTTGGTTCGGAATGGTTTATGTACATCAACGAACGTTCGACCCTCCCTGGAAGAATGTTTATTGTTGTGACCGAACGTTCGACTACTTTGTCTGAACATTCGATGGTCGGGCAGTAAGCCTACTTTGAGTAGTTTAGGACATTAGGACATTTTTAGCTCAAGGATAGGAATTAATGCCAAGTCTTTTCACAGATGTGGAGGTTGGAGAGTGTCCAAAAGATTACCCGAGGGAAACCTACGACTCATGTGAGTAAAACCTCACACAGATAGTTGTTATTATTGTTTCACATAGCATGATTATTTGATGTATCAAACCTACATGTTTACAACTCATATGAAATATATTTTTAATTACTGTGAACTGTATTTTGTAAAAATGAGTGACGAATAACAAGATAACGAAAATAATGAGTTTGTAAATGTATGCATGTAAAAGACGGTGAATATTAATTTGCATCGTATGACATGGTATATCAGTACATGCGAGATAACGGTCATGAGCTTACTATTATACAGGTTAATTCTATGGTCAAAGAGATTTACTTTTATGTTTGACACTGGATCCAATGGTTATTTTTGTGACGGGCACACCATGTAGGGATGGGGTCACGATTAGTAACGTGGGTCACCCAAGGTTAGACTCCATCAGGTTACTAGTATAAGACGGTATGCGAAAATATTAGGGGCACCGGTATTGTACTACATGTCCCTCAAGACAGCATCAACCCTGTCTAGAAGGGATTAATATCTTGGGTAGACCATTTTGTTTAACATATGAGATTCTCACTTAATACATCATGTACTATATATATATAATACATTATCATGTCATTATTTTATTCAACAAAGGACTTCATTTATATTACTGCTTGTAATTTAGAATCTTTTGCAAAACAACTAAGTTTATTGCATGATAATCTATACACCATGTGTATTATTACTCACTAAGCCGTAGTGTATATTTTCTACCTATGAAACATATGTGTTTTTTTATTTATTTATTTTTATTGTTTATAGTTGGACTACCTTTATATGTCGAATTTGAAATGGACCTCGAGGCTGATGTGGCCGTTTGGTAATTAGAGGATTTGAAGGCCGCTCATGGTAATTAGTACTTTTGGGTGATGTTGTAAGCTTAACATTTAAGGGTTGATTGTATATTAAGGTTTAGTTTGGATCTTTTATATGGTTGATACATATAGTAATTTCAGTTAATGTGATGAATCTTAGTAGATGCTCTTGTTGTCATTATTAATGTTGATAGAATACTTTATGTTTTTGCTGCGCAATATTCTCTTTTTGAAGAGTAGAGATCCCTGAGTCTTATTGCTTGTGGAATGGGACTTAGAGACAAATCGTGAAGTTAATTACTAGTTAATAAATTTCTTCAGAGGTTACAATCTGCCTTGTCCTATTTGCGGGTTAAAGGTGGAGACCACTAGCCATATTCTATGGCGATGTCCATCTTCTATAGATAATTCGACGGAATGCAGTAGAAAGATTTAAAAGTGCTCAAATGGAGAAGATTTTTTTATGCATTTTAGAAGGACTGATGGAGAGATTAAATGAGGAGGATTTTGAAATGATGGCAACCATAACAAGAAGAATTTGGATGCGAAGAAATACATCAGTTTTTGGAGGTGTGCTTTCCCATCCTTCTTTATTAGTTAGAAGCGCAAAGGAGTCAGTGGAGGAATTTTCAAAGCTGTACTTAGTATGAAGAACCAAAATGTGAAAAGCATATGATGAGAGACCTTGAAATGAAGAGGACCACCTAGAGGTTTGATTAAGGTCAATTAGGATGCGGCGCTAGACAAATCAAAAAAGATGGGGGTGGGTGTGATTGCAAAGGAAAGATGTTGGGATCTATGTGGTCCTTAAAGCCTTAAATTTCTAATCGAACCATAGCTAAAAATTTTGTACTTTAGAAAGTTGAGGAATTTAGCTGAGACTTGGGATTTCAAAATGTTCTTGTGAAAGGATATGCATTAAAAATAATGCTGGCGTTGCAAAAAGGACGGTGTTGGAGCTGGTATAGGCAACTTATTGATAATCTAAAGATTGTGCTAAATAGTCTCTATTCATAGTTCATGGGACATATCAAAAGGGAAGTCAATTTTTCAGCTCATTATCTAGCGAAAGCAACCGTTAATTAATCATTGGAACAAGTTTAGATGGAAAATTATTCTGCATTAATTAGAGATGTTGTAATTGCTGAGTAATATGCTCCTTTGTGATTTAATAAAATATCACGAGCTTTACTATAAAAAAAATAATAATAATAATCTTATCCAAAAGTTGCAAGCATTAATATGCATATCACGTACCTTTGGCTGCTTAAAGTTTCAAGAATTAGATCAAAAGACGCTTAGGACCAAAAAAAAAAAGACCGTGATTGAGAAAATCTCATGAGAACTATTCTAGTTGAATGGAAGCCTTCTAATGAGTTACCTGAGTATAACCCATGATTAAAGTTCACTTAGTAATTGGCCACCGAAAAAAAGGTTCTTACAACTCTTAAGCACAAAAGGCTATGAGTGAGTAATACTCGTAAATACCCGCCCCGACCCGAAGGAACCGCCCCATCTAACAGCAAAACCGAGTTTAGCATGCGGGCCATGGGCCTTTATTTGGGACCCTCGCACGGTGAAGGCTGCAGGGGGGCCTCTTGAAAATTCTCAGGTCCCCGCCCCGCACAGCATAATTAAAAAAAAGGAAAAAAAAAAAAAAAAAAAAAAAAAAAACTTAAAACCCTCCGGCTCTTTTCGTGCTAACCTAACCCTAACAAACTTAAAAACTAAGTCCTCTACTCCTCTCCAGTCTCCCCATTGTGCCGCACCCGCACGATTGCACCATACAGTCCATAGTCCATACATCCCGCAGCCCCCCTGGTCCCCTGGAAGCGCCGAGCCACCAATCCTCATCTTCTTCAACACCAAAAACTAGCCTCCGCTGATGGCCGATCTTCATTTTCTTTGGAGGTATTTTTTTGTAAACTTGTATTGTGTTTATTCTTAATCTTTGAAGTAAATTGTAAACTTGTATTTTCTTGTGATTTATTGTTTGGGTTTGCAGGTATTTTCGGAGGAATCATTGGTTCACGGCCTTACGGGTCTATTTCTAACTTCTAAGTTCTAAGGGATTTCGGCTTTGCATGTATTGTTTGTTCTTCACTTCTTTGTCTTATTATTGGATTTTGTTTGATTTTGTGGGTGTTCTTGTTTACTTCTTAGAAGTTAGAACTGGGATGCTGTACTATCTCTTCAAAGGAAATCGTGACCTGATCTTTGTGGAAATCATGACCTGCTTTATTACATGTGTTATTTTACTTTTCAGTATTTTTATCCAAAATATGCTATAGTCTTATATGATGAGGTATCTGTTAATCCTTTTTTTGTTTCAATAAATATCTTTTAAATCAGGATATGTGTTAAGAGAATTCTGTAATGGGATGTATCTTACATCATATTAAATTTGACATAATTATGCATAAGGGTTCTATGAAATCATGCTTTTGTATTTTCCATAAAATATTAGTGTTCTATGAAATCATGTTGGATTGATGGATCATTGGATCATGGGTCTATAGGACACCTAGTTCAATATGTGTCAAAAAACATATTGCTTTGGTGTTAGGTACTTTGGTTAGTTGCTTTGGTGTTGTTTAGCAAGTAATAGTTGTGTAGCTCCTATTTGCTATTTTGAGAGATTTGTTATGGATTTTTGCTTATGTTGATTATTTTTTTTTCCCACTTAAATTGTAGACTCAAGTCATGGATGATTCAACTAGTAGTACTATTGGTTCTAGTTCTTCATCATCTAGGCCTAGTCTTTTGGATACTAATATTGGTTTTAGTTCTTCAACTATTGGCCCTCAAAATCTTAGTTTAGCTCTCCCACCAAAACCTAAAAAAATTGAACAAACATCAACGGTTTGGAAACATTTTACCAAGTTAGAGGCAAGTTTAATCATAAATCACAGTTCAATTATTGTAAGAGGGAGTTTAATTGTCACCCTAGAAGCCATGATACTTCATCTATGCTACAACATATCAGGAAAAGCTGTAAAAAATATCCTGGTAGGTTTGATAAGACACAATCAAAGTTAAGCTTTGAAGCTAAGAGGGAAGGACAAGCGGCAGTGGGTGAAGGATCTAGTGGTAACCTTGTGATTGCTAAATATAATGCTTAAAAAATAAGGATAACAATTTCTAAGATGATCATAGCGGATGAGTTGCCATTTAGGTTTGTAGAAGGTGAAGGGTTTCAAGACTTCATGAAAACAGTTGAACCTAGGTTTTCAATTTTTTTCCATTTTACTGTGATGAGGGATTGTGTTAGGCTCTTTATGTCTGAGAAAGAAAAGTTGAGGGGAATGTTCTTGACATCCAGTGTTTAGGTTTATCTTACCACTGATTGTTGGACTTCAATACAGAACCTTAATTACACGTTTATCATTGCTCATTTTATTGATCGTGAATGGAACTTACACAAAAGAATTTAGAACTTTTGTTTAATTCCTAATCACAAAGATGAGACCATTGGGGGAAAGATTGAGTCGTGTATGCATGAGTGGGGCATTGGTAGCATTTTCACTATCACAGTTGATAATGCTTCTTCCAATGATACCGCTTTGGTGTACTTGAGGAAGAGAAGTGCTCATAAGCCCTGCGCCGTACTAGAGAATCAGTTTATGCATGTGAGGTGTTGTGTACACATCTTAAATTTTATTGTTTCTGAGAGGTTGAAAGAGGTTGATGAATCCATTATGAAGGTTAGAAGTGCGGTTTAATATGTGAAGCCTTCTCCTGCAAGATTTGAGAGTTTTAAGACTTGTATGGAATGAGAAAAAATTAATTTCAAGGAGTTGTTGTATTTGGATGTTCCAATTAGATAGAACTCTACATTTAAGATGTTGGAAGGTGCAGAAAAATGTCAAAGTGCTTTTGAACTTATGGAAGAGTTGGATGGATATTATGTTTCTGCGTTGTGGGATGATAAAAAAGTTTTGGGACCTCCTAATTATGAAGATTGGTCTTGTATTAAGATTTTGTTTTTCAGACTTTTTTATGAAGCTACAATGCGACTTTCAGGGTCTTTGTATGTGACGTGTAATATGTATATTCAAGAAGTTTCTGCCATTCAACTGCATTTACAAGAATATTGTGACAGTGATGATTATATATTGAGTTCTATGGTGGGAAAAATGATGTCGAAGTATAATAAGTATTGGGGAGATCTTGATAAGGTTAACGTGTTGTTGTTTGTTGCTGTTATACTTGATCCCCGAACCAAGTTTGGGTCATTGGAATATTGGTTCAATGATCTTCTTAGTGTTGAGCAATGCACTGATATGATAATAAAATTGAAGAACCACCTTCAGAAATTATGTGATCACTTCAACACTGGAAATAGTTCATCTCAAGATGAACATAGTGGTGCATTTCCTCAAGGTTCCTCAATGGCAGAAGAAACTAAGAATCGTTCATATCACTTGATGAATAAGTTTCATAAGTACCTAACTTCTAAAAGTGATGTTCAAAGCAAATCAGAGTTAGATCAGTATTTGATGGAAGAGGTTGAAAAACCGAATGTGAACTTCAATATTTTAAATTGGTGGAAGGTGAACTCAACCAAATTCACAGTACTTTCCCAAATAACACGTATTGTGTTGGCCATTCCCATTACTACAGTTGCTGTAGGGTCGACATTTAACATTGGAGGACGTGTGTTGGATCATTTTCGAAGTTCATTGGCCCCAACAACGGTTGAAGCATTGGTGTGTGCACAAAACTGGTTAAGATCAAAACCCATCAGTAGTTATGACACAGAGATGGTTGACGATCCTGAAAGTTATAGGCTCGAGTAAGGTAAGCTTTTAGCTTTCTATTATTTACTTTTTAATTTATTTTGCTATTTAAATATTCTAATTATTGGTTTCAATTGAGAACGTACTTATTATTATTATTATTATTTTTTGTTTCATTCTTTGTAGAAATGACTTTGAAGAACATCAATGTTTTGCTTGAGGAGGATTAGTGAAGTGAAGACTGAAGATTGATGTTGCAACTGACAAGGCTAGATGGATGACATGGGTCATTGATTCATTGAGTTGCTGGATTTTGTGGATTGTTTCGCGTTTTGCATCAAATTGTTAAATGAGATTAATGTTTAGATATGTTACTATTTACTTGTTTGTGCTTTTTAACTGGCAAGATTGTTGGGTTCCTTCTTTGCTCTTGGTTTAAAATGAGTGCAACTAGTGATATTGCTTTACTTTAGGATTCAAATTTTTTGTTTTGTAAGAATATCAGAATGTGTTCTTGCTCTTGGTGTAATGCCTTATTCAGCTTTACAGCAATGAATTAGTGATGATGTGTTGGCAGTTGCAGTAATGCAGTGTATGCTATATTGAATAGCTGAATAGCATTCAGCTTTATAGCAATTGAATATATGATGAGGTGTTTCGGCATTGAATTTCTATATTGAATGTTGCTCTTGTTTGTGTACACTAATATTGCTATGTTAATACTACTATTGCTAACTGTTAAGATTGTTAGTTAAGACTGTTAGCTTTGTTTGTGTCAACTAATACACTAACAGTATGCTATACTGAATGTTGCTCTGCAAAATATTGCAGAGCAACATTCAGGATCTATACAAGGAGGCAGCTTCCAAGTTCAAAAACATAAAGTTTATGATGGCTTCTTGCATGACCTTCTCTTTGAGCCTGAATGAGAAGAGATTGCAAGCTAAGGGATAAAATTAACCAGATGGAGAAGAGAGTAAGCGCTGGCATTGAAAATGTTCATATTATCTGCTAAAACATCTGTCCAGAAAGAGGAGAATACACTAACAGTATGCTATATTGTTAGTTTCATCATTAAATTTTTGCAACTTTGATCTTGTTTGTTGCTTCCGTGTGTAATGTGTTGCAGTGTTAGTGTATGCTATAGCCTATATTGAATATTGCTATGTATATTTTGTCTTTGAAAGAGAGATTAGTATTGAAATTTTTTGCAGAATTTATGCAGGCATGCAGCAACCTCTATACCCGCGGATCCTCGCATACCCGCGAATCCCCACCCTGTGCATCCCTTCCCCGCATGGATGTAGGGGGTGCGGGGCCAAAAATGGGGCATCCCCTCCCCCCTCCCCTCGCCCCATGCTCAGCCTTGCAAAAGGCCAATGGATTAAATTGATTAATGAACCTCTCATGCCTCACCATAGAGAAATATTGAGTGGATGTTTTTCTAAGTAAACCAATCCTTAGATTAAGGCTTAGGTTCAGCTTAAAGATTCTTCAAATCTTGAACAGTTTTATCTAAATTTTCATATAATATGAAATCAACGACAAAGATTTATTTCTCAAGAGAATTTAGATGATGATATGCTCAGTACTGACAATACCATCTTTTCAACATTTTAAGATCACTTGTATGGATTGATTTGGATACATGCTTAGCATTGTATGACATAGAAAAGAGTAATGTTACACACACTCTTACTCTTACATTCTCATTTTCACTCTCTGTTTGGGCTATATATGTGGACGGATATTAACCACAACTATTCACTATTTGCATATGCGGGGTGCAATTAGCCAAAACTAGTATCCGCATATGTAGATGCAGATAGCGGCTTTAGGGTATGCAAATCCGATTAATAACCGCATCCGCATACTCTTTATATAAATATTTTTATTTTTTAAATTTTATGTTTGTTGAATTTGTAATGTTGTTGGATTTACATTTGAATCACACTTTGTAATTTGTATCTTTTTGGATAAACACATCGTGGGGTGTTTATATTATCTCCCTCCGTTAAGTTTTAATAGAAAATTCTAACAGATGTTGTTGAGATTACCAAAATATCCCTGATTGGCCAAGCTGGTCGTGGGTCTCAGTCCCGCAATAAGGTGGGACAGAACCCACGACCAAGCTCTAGCAGTGAACGACAGATGCTGCTTTAGTCACTCTGTCTACTTCTCGTTCCATTCCTTCATCAGTTTCAGTCCATGCGAACCAAGCGAGTGTTCATGGGCAACCACAATGCGTCGTTCCACTGGAACAAGGGATTACATGGCCAGTGATCCTTTGGAGGAATCCCTGACCTAAGCCGTGGTGTCAAACCCTAGCAGTGGGTTGCAACCCATGGCTAGGCACCCTGGATCGCAACCAATGGTGTCTTTTTTTTTTCTTTTGCTTTATTTTTATTTATTATTATTTTTTGTTTTAATTCTTAATTCTTAATTAAGGCTAAATTTGGAATGTTAAAAAATTTTCGGGGTATATGGGTCATTTTACTCCTTTGTTGTCTAATTTAATGTCAAATCCTAATGGAGGGGGAACATTGTAAAAAATTAGAAGTTCGAAGGTTGAAATTCAAAATTTTTTAACTTTAGTCAGGTAATTTCAAAAACGAGTAGAAGTTTAGAAGAATTTTGTCATTGTCCCCCAATGACAAAAATACCATTCATAAAATTATATATATAAAGATATATTTATCTTATTGAAACTATTTTAAGGTTATTTGTGTCTTTTTGTTGACTTTAGGAGGAACATTGACATTTTTTTGTTGTTTAGGGGGTTGAGGGGGAATTGACACAATCAGTAATTTGGGGTATATATTGACAATTTGGAGGTAGTTAAAGGAGTATGTGTATTTTCAAAAAAAAAAAAAAAATGTTGATAATGACGAGGGAATAACGCAAGACTTCATAACCCCATCAAAGTTTGGGTTAAATATGTTTGACTCCCCTATGGTTTTAACGATTTTATTTTTTGTCACCTATAGCTCATTTTGTATTGCAGATGGTACCTCGTTTATGGCTAAAGACGGAGATGGTACCTCCGTCCAAAAATTAATGAAAGTCCACGTCAACATCTCTAAAAAGCTGACACGTGTCCGATGCATAATTTTTTTTAAAAAAAAAAAAACTTAAAATAATAAAAACTTTTTTTAAAAAAAGAAAAACCTTTAAAAGATTAAAAATAAATAAAATAAAGAGGGGTGGCTTGAGCCAGTCCTTTGGGCAAAATAGGGGTGGTTCGACCACCCCCAAAGAGCAAAATGGGGTGGTTGAAACCATGCCCAAGAGCCCAAGCCACCCAAACTAGCCGTTCTGGGCCGAACAAACCACCCCCACAAAGAGAGAGAGAGAGAGAGAGAGAGAGAGAGAGAGAGAGAGAAAAAAAAAAAAAAAAACCACCCCAGGCCAAGCGGGGGTGGTCCAAGGCTCTTGGGAGTGGTTTCAGCCACCCTCATTTTGATCTTTGGGGTTGGCTAAACCACCCCCAGACCGGCCATGGGAGTAGCCACTGGCTACCCCCATTAGGGCTGGCAAAACGGGTACCCGACACGACCCGTTAAGACCCGTGACCCGTTTAAGCTAGACCCAGACACGACCCGTTTATGTTAACGGGTCGGGGCTCCAGACACGACACGACACGGTTATTTCACGGGTCACCCGACACGACTCGTGAAACCCGTTTAACATAACGGATCATATCGGGTCGACACGACCCGTTTAACCCTTTAAAAAAAAAATAAAAAAAAAATATATATTTTAGGATTCTGTGAAAGCATTCACTGAATCAAAATCAAAAACTCTCGGAGCAATATCTTAATCAGCTCAAGCTCAAACACAAAATCAAAATCATCAAGCAACAGAACCAAAATCAAACACTCTTCCAACTTCCAAGTACTAAAATCAAAGAGAAAGGAAAGTTAAAACAATGACAAGAACATGGAACAATAACCCTCAGTCAACCGATACACTGCACACAATGCCCACACATACTCAAACAATCCGAAATACTATACTCTCACAAAGCCCAATCGATTCCCATAACAAAATTTCAACATAAGTTCAAATCAACAACACCCAAGCTGTCAATCCAACTAATCATCACAGGATAAGGCTAAATTCACAAAATTACTCACGTTCAGGATTTTTCCCAAAAAATCCACCGGAGAAATCACCGAAAATCAGCTTTGCTTCGCCAGAATCGTCACCGTCGACCCACTGGTCGGATCCTCCACGATCGGGTCTCTCCTTCCTCCGGTCTCCCTCGATCTCTCGGTCTCATCTCTCAGCTCTCAACCCACTCTCTCTCTCTCTCTCTCAATTTCTCGATCTCTCTCTCTCGTCTCTCGCTGTGTCTCTCGGAAAGAAGAAAAAGAAATGAAGAAGGAAGAAGAAAGAAGAGTCAAAAGAGTCAAAAAAAAAGAAGACCAAGAAAAGAGAGAAACGAAGAAGGAAGAAGAAAGAAGAGTCAGAAGAGTCCAAAAAAAAAAAAAAGACCAAGAAAAGAGAGAGAAAAGACTATCTGTCAGACTAATCCCATTTCTCCTTCTTCTTTTTTTTTTTTAAAAAAATATATATATATATATAATAATAATTATTATTATTATAAAAAAAAAAAAAAAAAAAGTAATCGTGTCTGGCGGGTCACCCGCGGGTGACCCATAACACGACCCGTTTAACTGAGATAAACGGGTCATAAACGGGTCAACCCGTTTAAGGTAGACCCAAACCCGCTAATTTCGTGTCGTTTTCGTGTCGGGTTGTCGTGTCGTGTCAAAATTGCCAGCCCTAGTAGCCACCCCTACTATTGTTTTTTTTTTAAAAAAAAAAAATATATATTTTTTAAACCTTTTTTTTTTTATATCAATTTTTAATTAGGCCTAAGGCACATGTCAGTTTTTTAGAGGCGTTGACATGAACTTTCATCAATTTTCGGACAGGAAGTAAGATAGCTGTACAATTTTCATCTTTAGTCATAAACGAGGTATCATCTATGATACGAAATGAACCACAAGGAATAAAAAATATAGTCGTTAAATCACATGAGGCAAAAACGTATTTAACCCTAAAATTTTTGTGCTAATTAGATGGGTTTTGACGGACAAGACGTGTGGTCGCGACACAAATTTAATACGTGGCTCCCATCTAAGATTTGACATATGTGTGAAATGCTATTGTCAATAATTTGGTGACAACTTTTTTTTTTTAAATAAATAAAATTTTGTGACATGAGTGCAAAAATAATGATAGTCTATCAGGGCAAAATATATGTTACCCTTACTTTTTTTAATAAATGTAAGAGCTATGCTATGCTATGTTGTAAGCTTTTATACAACTTCTATCCACCAGTCTTATGTGTACAGCATTTTTTTTCTCTTATTTTATTTGATTAGAAGAAGAAAAAAAAAAAGCCCCCAACAATGAAGCTAAATGAAATGGGCGGTCCTCTGAATAAAAATGAGCAAAAGTAAAATAAGTTCGAAAACTTTTTACTCTCTCTCTCTGTTCTTCTTGCCGAAAAAGAGAAAATCTCTCTCTCTCTCTCTCGCTGGGAAATCTCTTTCTCGACGGAAACGCTCTCTCTGCTCGATCTCACAAGAAACGACTCTCTCCGCTGGATCTAACAAGAAACGCTCCTCTCTCACCGTAAACTCTTTCTCTTGACGGATCTCGTCGGACCTCAGTTTCTGCCGCCGGATCTCGCTTGCTCTCACCGGAACTCCCTCTCTTCTCGCCGGGTCTCTCTTGCCGGATCTATAAGGGATCTATACAGTAAATGGGTAGTTATTCGAATTTCCGAGGTTGGGAGTTCCAAATAATTCTCATTTTGGTTTCTTTCTTAATTTGGGGGTTTGATTGTTTGAAAGCTTTCAACGACTGTAAACTATTATAAGATGAATTATGGGGGAAGGAAGTTTATGTGCCATCTGCATCACAATATATATGTAATTCTTCTTATTTAAACGAATTGTTGTGTTCAATTTTGTCTGTTTGTGGGCTGAGACAAATTCCTTAATCATGGAAATGGAGTATGTTATTTGCTTCATGAATATGCGTTTTTCTGCACATCTCTGGCCAGAACCTGTTAGAAAATTGCAAACACAACCATTCACTCAAAAGAATGTATTGTGAAACCAAAAGCAACCAAGTGAAAATCAAGTAAAGTTAATTAGTACGAAAACAGGGATTGGATGAATGAGGAAAGAACATAAGCATCATCTAGAATTGGACATTTCTCCAAACTCCCAAGCCCCCAAATTCAGCATTAGGGTTAACATGCAGGAATCATTGCCCTCTCCTTTATTGAGTAGGCTTTATTGAAGAGTTCAAGTTAGAAGAACTAAGTGCGTTCAATGGACTCTTTCTTTATTTTTTTGGTTAATTGGGGCTAATGCCTATTGGATATAAGTATATTGATAGATAATCATACGTATATCAGAAAATTCAATCCAAGACTCCGAGATAACAACCCATAGACGACCTCTACTTTTTTAGGGGTTTAAGAGGAATGGTTCCAAGTGAAAGCATTCAGGGTGGATAGGTTTCCGCCGAGTTCAACCCGAAGAGCACAACCCTTCAAGATAGATCCGGTGAGAGAGAGAGAGAGAGAGAGAGAGATTTTCTAGCGAGAGAGAGTGTTTTAGGCGAGATAGAGCATTCCCGGCGAGAAGACGAGATAATATTTGTTACTTTCGTGATTATTTGTTCAGATGACCCTTCTTTTAACATTTGCTTTCATTTTTTTTTTTCTTTTTCTTTTTAACAAAGAAAATAAGAGAAATCTGATGTCCATGTAGAACGGGGGGAGAGGAGAGGGATAGTGGTGTATAACGTAGCATTTCTCTAAATGAAAGCCGTTTGATCTCGATCTTCAAAGCAAAAAATACTTTAAGCTGTTGTGCCTCTCCTCCAGAAAGGAAAGAGTAGTACTAGCTAGTTTAGCGTGTTATTTCTTCAAGTGAATTTGGCATTTATAAGTGGGAAATGTTTGCTTTTATAATTATGGATCATGCTCCCCCTCTTTCTAATTTACGAAACAAGAAAAAAAAAAGTAGGGTAAATAACATTTATACCTATTTTTTGTAAACATTTCCCCATTATTAATAATACGTCTTCACTAAAGATGGATATGAAAGATATATGAAAAAAGTAGACTATTATAAGATAATCATATGATTATGATAATATGACAGTAAAAATTAGCAATTGACTTTTTTTTTTAACAGTGCTAATTTCGAGTAGAGATATGATACGTGTACAACTCTAACTTACACAAATTTTTTTTCAAACTAACCATTAGATTTGTTTTCATATATATGGGTCTTACATATCTAATAGTTGATTAAAAAAAAAATTGTTAGGGTTGTACAAGAGTTATATAAAGGTTATAAACGTATCGATCCTATCTCTTTCGAGTAATACTATATATCACCCCTCATCCTATAGTCTATGTGATGTTGTCCCACTACTAAAAAATCAATCTTCATGCACTAAATTAATGTTATGGGCTGAAGACCATGGCACATAAGTAGTCTTTGGGGGTGATGCTCGAGAGGTGATATATAATATTACTCCTCATTTTCGTTGTCATGTCATATAATTATGTGATAATCGTATAACAATCTGTTAAATAACAGTGTATTAAGTGGAAAAAAGAAAAAGGAAAACAGAGAAAAAAAAAAAAGGTCGGGTACATATAAAAAACAATCTGATCAGTGAAACAAATACAAGCGCGCCAGAGAGAAATGAAGTATATGCAGGGAGTGAGTGTATACACGAGAGAGAAATACGTACATGCTGACAACGTGGCACACAGTTCCACTGGAGAAGGAGCAGTCACAGTTAACTTTATTCGAGAATAATTCTAGTGTTGGCTCGAGCCATCCCGATTGTCCACTGCACGGATCTACGTCGAAATTCCAGTTCGTCTTCCCTAACGTAATCGCTATGTCACGTAAAGCTTGCACTGCAAAAGTTAGCAAATGGACACAAGTGATCAAATCAGCTGCATTAATTAAGCAAGCTAACTGTCAAGTGGAAAAAGAAATTCAAAGGTTAATCAACCCATCAAAATTTGCACGTTTCCAGATGAAAGTACTTGAATTAATTGCATGGATCACCATGATTTATTCAGGTACGTAACAAATAAAGGGGAGAAAATAAAATTTAAAGATCATACATCTGTGTGGTGAGCATATATATATATATACATACCTTCAGAATCCGGCAATCTAGCTGCTGCGAAGCAAAAGGAGAGAGTTGAAGCAAGGAGAATTAATATTGGAACAAGGAACATCTTCATTTTGGCAAGCAAAATACCTTCACCTACCCACCCCAAAATGGTGGCCAAAGGAGTTTGGAGAGAGAGAGAGAGAGATGAAAGGAGTGAGGAGAGAAGGGAGTAAGTAATTGTGGTTTTGGTTTGCGAGTGATAAAGAGATCATCGTAGACGACCTCAAAGTCAATTAAAGTACAGTTATTTTATGGACAACTTTGTAAACTTAATTGATTGATGCTCTAATATTAATGCATGGAACGTGCATGTCGTTTAACTTTATTGATGATGTTACTCAACTGAAAGCCAGCTAGCGTACGTTGATAATTATCCTCAGATTTTTCATTTTTCCACAATCAGATTCAGAGGGAGGCAGCCTTTGATGGGTCCACGTACGTTTCCTTTCGGAAAATATTCCTTAGCCTTATATGTCACTGCTAGCTAGCTTATAAGATTTTTGTTAGAAAAAAAAAATCTAAAAAAGTGTGAATTTTTTTTTTTTTTTTTTTTTTTTTTTTTTTTTTTTTTTTTTTAAGTTTATGTCAAAACGTAATTTTGGGAGTTTTTTAAAGCAAAAAGATACTAAGAAAAAAAATGCTTTAATATTTTTTTTACCAAATGAACCAATTTTTACATGGCAGTTATTTTTAAGTACTAACATTAATTTTTAAATTTTTTAACGCAATTTAAAATGGACGCTAAAAAATACATCATGTTAAAGAGTTAGTCATTAAGTTTGAAGGAAATATTTTTAACACAAGCTAAAAAGCGGTAATACAAACTATAATTAAGCAATGGTATTCTTGTTGATAATTCGTCCAAAATAGTGTTGATAATTCTCCTAAGATTTTTCCACAACCAGAGGGAGGCAGCCTTTTATGGGTCCCCGTGTCCTTTTCGAAATTCCTTAGCCTTATATGTCATTGCTGGCAGGGGCGAATCGGACCAGCAGTCCTACTAAATTTGTTAGGATCTGTTTGAAATTGTATTAACAAATTTAAAAAGTAATTTTAGTATATAGAAAGTTGTGCAAAGTAAAAATAGGCATGTTTGATAATAACTTCATAAAGTATTTTTTTTAACTTTTTTGCTATAAAAAGGCTAAATCGCACTTTTGTAAAAGCTTGAAATAAACTTTTTTCTCTAACGCATTTTTATTATAAAAAATCTCTATTTCACGACACAATTCCAAATAGGATCTTATACTACTGCACTACAGCTTCTTGGAACTTTCAAGTTAATACTGCAGTAAATGCCAGCTCGATATATTTTGGAGCCAAAGGTGAGAAGTTTGAGTGAGACTTTTTATCTTAAAATTAAATATTAATTAAATCTTTGCTAATAACCTCAAAATGTATTTCTTTAACTTTTTTGCTCTAAAAAAACGCACTTTTATGAAAAGCTTGAAAATAAACTTTTTTCTCAAACGCTTTTTTATTATAAAAAATATATATATTATTCAACACAATTCCAAATAGTTTCTTAGACTACCGCACTACATGTTCTTGGGACTTTCAGGCCAATACTGTTATTAGGGCCGGGTTGATATATTTTGAGGTCAAAGGCAAGAAGTTCAAGTGAAACATTTTATTTTAAAATTAAATATTAGTAAAATCTTTTGAATAGACTACTCATTTTCTATCATGCTTCTCCCCCTTTTTTTTTTTGAAGTTTTTTTTTTTTTCAGTTTTGCCTCGTAATTATGATTATTATTATTATTATTTGCCAATTTCGCCTCTCAAATTCAAATTGCAAAAGTTGACTTCGCCCTGAACGTGGGTGATAAATCTTGGTAGCAATCATATCAGATAGGAGTTCAACACGCGGGATGCAAGCAGTAAGGAAACAATGGAGTAACTTCTGGTTTCTCTTTGATTTGAGAGTGACAAAAAGATCATCGTAGACCTCAAGGACAAGTCATCAAGTTTATATTATCGTGTAAACTATAAACAATATTGGTATAATTATTTTGTGGACAACTTTTAAACTCAGATTGATGCTCTAATTAATGCACGGAACATGCCGAGAAACAAGAGAATTGGTAATATAGTGAAGGATGATCTTGAGATTTGTGTATAAATTTAAAATAAAAAGAAAAAAAATGAATAGAAAAAAAAAAGAGAGAAAGAATTACATGTAACCTAAAAAATAAATAAAGAATATTTTAATATCAATCAAATATTAAATATAGGAAAAATATCTTTAAAAATATCTTTAAAGGTGAGAAGGACAACATCTACCGAAAGCTACGTACGTGTGTGTGTACGGTACGGCTACAAAATTCTTGTCGTTGATAATTCTTTCTTTCAAACTAGCTAGCGTTGATAAATATTGTCCAAGATTTTTCCACAATTAGAGGGAGGCAGCCTTCCGAAAATTCCTTAGCCTTATATGTCACTGCTAGCTTATAAGATTTTTTTTAGAAAAAAAATCTAAAAAAGTCTGAAAGAGTTATTTTATTTTTACCGAATGGACCAATTTTTTCTTGGCACATCCTTTTAAGTACTAAAACCAATTTTTAATAAAGCTTCTTAATGCAATTTCAAACAGGCGTTAAAAAATACATCACGTTAAAGAGTATATCATTAGGTTTGAAGGAAATATTTTTAACACAAGCTGGGATGGAGATTTTTCTTCAAGCAGTAATATAATTAGGAGTGATAATTCGATTACGGTTACCAGTTATCAGTAGGGGTGTAAATGAGCCAATCTTGAGCGGATTTTGCCTGTTCGAGTTCGGCTCATTTAAGTAACAGTAAAGCTTGAGCTCGACACAAGCTGAAAAATCTTGTGCAAGATCGGCTCGTGTATGAAAAAATACTGTCCGAGCTCAAGCTTGAGCTCGGTCATTTTGGTCGATCCTGAGCTCGAGTACTCAGCTCGAGTTCGGCCCGTATCACAATTCAAATTTATTGACTTTAGCATGAAAAAAAAAAATTAAACCACAAAATTTCAAATAATGTGCGACTTGCACGTATTAGGATTTTACATGAAGGCAAATTGCCAATGAATCTAAAATATGAATACAATTACAACTATAGAAATAAAATAAAATTACATTTAAACAAATACAAACAGAAATATAAGAAATTACAATTTTGAATTACAAATTTACAACTAAAGAGATAAAATAAAATCACATTTAAACAAATAGAAATAAAAGAAATTACAATTACAAGTGTGATTGGAAAGTATAATAATAATGTTTAATTCCTTTGTATGCTCCCAAATAAAACCTGTTGAAACACACTAAAAAAAAAAAAAATTAAGTTAATTTTAACTCCCCCTTGCATTAGTTACACAAGTTCTATGTACTTGGTAAAAATGTCAAGGAAGGTTAAATAATAACACAAATTAATGTGTATAAATCATTAAATAAGAAATCATACATTACCTTTAATCTGCTTCCAAATATATTATATGATCATATGATCTAAGTATTATTATATGATAGTATATTTAACATATTAACATGATT